>NC_135212.1:17786688-17866688 GCF_052324685.1 Brachyhypopomus gauderio
ACCAGCTAATTTCAGATGCAAGTCCTTATTTATTAATATATAGCATAACCCTGGAAAGGTGTTATTAAGTCCTTAAGGTTTATAACTTCTTGAGGTAGTAAGGTGTGGAGGCAACAGCGGGGAGCTGGGAAGAAAGACATGAAATGTTGAATAATACAGAAGCCCTCAGGCCCTCCGCTGCCCCCTATTGACAGCAGAAGTGAGATTTTGTGTTTTGGTGATAGCTTTTAATTGGCAACTACTGCATCATTCTGGAGGCAAGCCTCGCTTCACTTCACATTAGAACACTTTCAGCAGAGCCCCGGGAACTGGGTGAAAATGCAAAGATTGCTTCCCAGAATACTGACATTGATGAAGCATTTGTAAACTTTTCACGCTGTTCAAATACACCTCAAACTTGTACAAGCTGTTGATCACATGAGCATCATTTCTACTAATTACCTTCAAAGGACCTGTTATCTACGTCACTTTAATGGTCTTCCCTCTGTCACTGCTTCACACAGCTATGCTACATAGATAATAACGTTCCGGTCTCTGTAGCATCTTTCTCCTGTTGCCCGCTTCACATGTACAGGAGGAGCAGTGCTGGATATGTAACGATGTATGAGAGAAACAAGAGAGAGATAAAGAACGGATGGCTATGAAAGTGTGAGGGAATGCGTGTTTGAGTGTGTGTGTGTGTGCGTGCGTAACACACTAATTCTCTGTTCAAAGCCCTCTCAGGTGGGATGATCAGGTTGTTTTTTTGATGTTTTCATGTTTGAGCATTGGTCGGAGTGTGAATGAAATGAAGACAGAGACAGATAAAGAGGGAGAGAGAGAGAGATGAAGAGAGAGGGAAGGAGGGAGGGAGAGAAAGGTGCATATGAACCTCTTATCAACTTTTACTTCAGACTCAGCAGCAGGGTGAGAATCTCCTGAGAGCTAATTGTCAGTGCTTCTTGTTTTATTCTTTCTTTCTTTCTCTCTTCTTTTCTTTCTTTTTTGTTCTTTTTATCTACAGTTTGCTAGTAGGCTGTCAATCAGAATGATCATTCAAAATACAATACATACACAAGGTAGTGAAAGAGAGGGACCTTTGCTTAATACACTGCATGAATGATGACTACCAAAACACATGCACCCTACCATAAACAATTCCCATTTCCACTTTAGCATTTAGCAGGCACTCTTTTCCAGAATGACTTTCAAGAGTGCTTTGTAATCTTCTCATAGAATACATACACAGAGTCCAACACTCGATTAAAATGCAGCAAAAAAACAGGAATCACTGATCATAGATGAAAGAATTACAATAAGTTAATTTAATCAATATTTCCATTGATTGTTTTCTATAAGTGCACGATTAGTGGTCATTTAGAGCACTTCTCAAATAGACGGGTCTTCAGTCTCCATTTGAAGACTTTACGGGGCTGTTCAGACAGGCAGTGGAAGCTCATACCACCATCTGGGAGCCAGGACAGAGAAGAGCCTTGATGCTCGTCATCCATGAGACTTCAAGGATGGTGTTTCAAGCCAAGCCATACTTGAGGTTCCAAGTGCTTGAGATACGGATTGAGCTCCCTACGTGTCACCATATAGGAAGAGGCTGGTCCATTCTTGGCTTTGTAGGTGAGCATCAAGGTTTGAAATGTGAGCAGCTACTGGAATCCATTGCAGGGAGGATAGTGGTGGAGTAAACAGTCAATTTAAGAGCAGCCATGCTGCTGCGTAAGACCGAGATGACTCAGACAGGGTGAGCTTATGTAGAAACGAATACATGTAAATACACCCGTTTTAATTTTCTTAAACTCAGTCCTGCAGTCACATTTATCTTGATACATTCGGATCTTTCTTTTTCTCTAAAAAGCTATTATCATAGATATTGCCCTCCATTAACAGCCAAAATGAGAGAGGAGGCAGTCCCTCCTTTTAGAGACAATTCAAAAACTGTCAAAAGAGCTTTTGAGCACCATTCTTTGTCGCTGACTGGTGGATCTTAGCTTTTCAAGTGCTTTCTACAAGTTACAGGATGGCTCTGTGCCTTCAAGCCCTCAAAAGCCGTGAAAACCCAATGCCAGGGACAACATTTTGTTTCGTCATAACAAGACGACTACTGGCTTTAACAAGCTGTTCCAAGTGTGCTGGTGGACACACAGGCGTGCACATTTATGGGCAAAATCATCTACTTAGTGTAAAAACTGAACAAAAAATTATTTAAGGATATAATTTATGGCTTGGATTTAGAGCTGGAGTTATTTGCCATTATTGCTGTTATATTATACGAGTCCTTCTCTAATTTCCCAGCCAGGAATGGAGCATTTAGAAATAGCTTAATCTTCCACAAGCATAATAGGCTTCTTTTGTTTCCTGATTGATTTCTTTCCACATTGTTCTGCTCAGTCTTCGGTTACCACTATAAGGTTTTTAAGGGAACAAAGTTCAATAAGCTTCACTGTTGAACTCATATGCGTACAGGTGAATTGACCCTGGATCTTGACTCGCACTGCTGCCCGAGTACTACAGAACTTGTTCTGTCACACTCATGAGAGGATTCCATAATAACCGAGTGCACTTTAAAACAGACAAGAGGATATTACAAATTTTGTGAAGCGTAAACAATTCCATATGGATGTCCGTGCAGAGAATGACTGAGGAGTGCACACGTGACATGAAACTGAGCAACACAAAGCACGAGTAGCAACACGAAACTGGCGTGCGAGCGTGACAGGCAGCGTAGAGATGAACGTTAGCACACGGCTAACATTCGCTTGCATCAATTCACATTAAGATTAACAGGAAGAAAAGAAGGGTACGTGGGGATGTGGGCACGTGCTCCGTCAGCATACAGTTGATGTAATGAATATCGTTGCGTGGTGTAATAGTGTCATGGTTTAGATATGAGAAACAAGGAGTGGTAAATTTTACAGCAACATTTAGTTAATAGTGAGAGTGACATGTCATGAAGGTAATTATATTTGTACAGTTAAGTCTGTTGTTTAACAACAATACTTTAACAAACACATTCTCCATAACATTTGACCATTCCCCATGAACAAAAAAAAAATCCTACCTCAGAAAAATAAATAAATAAATAAATAAAATAAAAAACTGAAATATATGGATTCTTCTTTCTTTATCATTTTTTTTTCTCAAATGAATTTTGGAACATGTGTGAGTCTCCATGGTGTCAAGGAGTTTGTGTTTCCGTGATGATGAGAACGGTGGTGATTAGAGTGTGTCCAGTCTGTCAGATTGGATGACCTCAATCAGCATCTCCCTCTGAGCTGCTGAAGAGAGAAACAGCTGGGGCCAGTATGACATTATCCCCATCCCTGCCTGTGTCTTGTATGTCCTTTTACACACACACATACACACACACACACACACACACACCCACACACACACACACACACGAACACGTCTTATGAAAGACATAACTCACTTGCAATAAGGAATCAGGTGGCCAGTATTTGCTGTGGGAACTAATAGCCATTAAATCCTATTCACTAAATCCTTCTCTGTCACAGGTACTTTATGTTCTTTATGTATGTTGTTTATGATCTTAATGTATGTTGTTTATGATCATGTTCTTTAGGCCCTTTATGTATGATTTTTATGTTCATTCTATTTGTTCTTGTGTTCTTTGTTTTTTAGGTTATTTATGTTCCTTATGCACTTTATGTATGTTCGTGTTCTTTATGTAAATTTTCTTCTTGTAAATTCTTTTCTTCATGTATGTTCTTCATGTATGTTCTTTATGTATGTTATTCATGTAAGTTCTTTATGTATGTTCTTCATGTATGTTCTTCATGTAAGTTCTTTATGTATGTTCTTTATGTATGTTCTTCATGTATGTTCTTCATGTAAGTTCTTTATGTATGTTCTTCATGTATGTTCTTCATGTAAGTTCTTTATGTATGTTCTTCATGTATGTTCTTCATGTATGTTCTTCATGTAAGTTCTTTATGTATGTTCTTCATGTATGTTCTTCATGTAAGTTCTTTATGTATGTTCTTTATGTATGTTCTTCATGTATGTTCTTCATGTAAGTTCTTTATGTATGTTCTTCATGTATGTTCTTCATGTATGTTCTTCATGTAAGTTCTTTATGTATGTTCTTCATGTATGTTCTTCATGTAAGTTCTTTATTTATGTTCTTTATGTATGTTCTTCATGTATGGTCTTCATGTTAATTTTCTTTGCTCTTTGTGTGTTATTTATGTTCTTTAGGTATGTTCTTTGTTATGTACTTGTTCTTTGTGTATGATCATGTTCTATATGTTCATTTTCTTTATGTGCTTTATGTATATATGTATATGTAAACAGGTATATGTATATGTAAACAGGTATATCTGTGACGCTGGGCGCTGAGAGAAGGACGAGGCACGAGTCCGATCTTGCACACACTAACGTCACTTTATTATGTGAACAAATAGCGCAGAAAGCGCATGTAAAACACTCACACATTTACGTATATGACTCTTGACAAAGACGAGCACGGGACACTGCGCAAACGCACATTAAATAGACAAAACCACATAAGCCCCGAGTGATCACGAGACGAGCCACAGGTGAGACCGATGAACACATTCAGACGCAACCGCACCCACAAAGATCCACAGACGCAGACGACTAGACGTAGACGACATAAATATACGCCCAAAGGGGAGGGGTCAGGGGCTGTACCGTGACAATATGTATACAGTAATATGTATATAGGTACATGCTTTTTATTTATGTATGTTCATGTTCTTCATTCTTCATGTTCTTTTTGTTCCTTTTCTTTGTTCTTTATGTTCATGTTCTTCATGTATGTTCTTCATGTTCTTCATGTATGTTCTTCATGTTCTTACGTTTGTTCTTCATGTTCTTCATGTATGTTCTTCATGTTCTTATGTATGTTCTTTATGTTCTTACATTTGTTCTTCATGTTCTTGTTTGTTCTTTATGTTCTTATGTTTGTTCTTTATGTTCTTATGTTTGTTCTTCATGTTCTTAAATATGTTCTTCATGTTCTTATGTATATTCTTTATGTTCTTAAATATGTTCTTCATGTTCTTAAATATGTTCTTCATGTTCTTATGTATATTCTTTATGTTCTTAAATATGTTCTTCATGTTCTTATGTATATTCTTTATGTTCTCACGTTTGTTCTTCATGTTCTTATGTTTGTTCTTTATGTTCTTATGTTTGTTCTTCATTTTCTTATGTTTGTTCTTCATGTTCTTATGTATATTCTTCATGTTCTTATGTTTGTTCTTCATGTTCGTATGTTTGTTCTTCATGTTCGTATGTTTGTTCTTCATGTTCTTATGTATGTTCTTTATGTTCTTATGTATGTTCTTCATGTTCTTATATATAATAATCTTTATTTAATAATCTTTATTTGTATAGCACCTTTCATACATACATGTAACTCAAAGTGCTTTACAGTATAAATAAAAGAAACATTAAAAGAAGATAAGACAAAGACAAAAAGAAAATGTTAAAAGAAATTAAAGATAAAAATATTAAAATAACATAAAAAGTAAAAAGTGAAGTAAGATAATAAAAAGTAAAGTAAATAAGATAAAACTATTAAGATAGAGTTTCTTAACTAAAAGCGGATCTAAACAGGAAATATGTTCTTCATGTTCTTATATATGTTCTTTATGTTCTTATGTATGTTCTTTATGTTCTTATGTTTGTTCTTTATGTTCTTATGTTTGTTCTTTATGTTCTTATGTATGTTCTTCATGTTCTTATGTTTGTTCTTTATGTTCTTATGTTTGTTCTTCATGTTCTTAAATATGTTCTTCATGTTCTTATGTATATTCTTTATGTTCTTAAATATGTTCTTCATGTTCTTATGTATATTCTTTATGTTCTTAAATATGTTCTTCATGTTCTTATGTATATTCTTTATGTTCTTAAATATGTTCTTCATGTTCTTAAATATGTTCTTTATGTTCTTATGTATATTCTTTATGTTCTTAAATATGTTCTTCATGTTCTTAAATATGTTCTTTATGTTCTTATGTATATTCTTTATGTTCTTAAATATGTTCTTCATGTTCTTAAATATGTTCTTTATGTTCTTATGTATATTCTTTATGTTCTTAAATATGTTCTTCATGTTCTTACATATGTTCTTTATGTTCTTATGTATATTCTTTATGTTCTTAAATATGTTCTTCATGTTCTTAAATATGTTCTTCATGTTCTTAAATATGTTCTTTATGTTCTTATGTATATTCTTTATGTTCTTAAATATGTTCTTCATGTTCTTATGTATATTCTTTATGTTCATGTTCTTTATGTTCATTTTCTGTTCTTTATGTTCTTGTCACAGTTATGTATAGTCCCCCTCCTCTTTTTATATATAATTCTTTACTTTTCCTGTTACACACACACACACACACACACACACACACACACACACACACACACACACACACACATACACAAACCACCCAGTATTCAAGATTTATGTCTTTATAGGCAGGGAAATGCATATTACATCCAATGCTCAGGCTGCTTGCTGAAATAAAACATGACACATGTAAATGTTTCATGCATGCAATCATGGCATAAAGAAATAGATGCATCGAGCATGTAATAAAAAAGCAAGAAAAAAAAACATATTTAAACATAATGAAAATCCACTGCTCCTCCAAACAAAAAATAACTCAATGAACATTATAATTACTGTAGTCAACCAACATGGAGTAGAGGCAATGTGTGCGTGTGCATGTGAGTCAGCTTGTGTCTGCCTGTGCATCTGAGAGTGTGCACATCAGATAGAGGACAGCCTCTCTCCAGAAGGCTAGATTTGAGTTTTACGAGGTTCCCCACATTCCCTGTCAGTCCATTACAGCAAAATGGCACTTACACTAATGCAAATAGCTCCAAGTCAGTGCAGCAGTACAGGCCTTTGAGGATCCTTGCTGAAGTTAAAGACTTTCCAATGATGGTTTGAACCTTTCTTCCCTCCACACACACACAAACACACACACTTTCTCTAAAACCTGTAGCTTTCTCTAAACATCTTAAACATGAGTTAAGCCAATGACAGCTGATTACACTACCTCCTCACTGCCCCAACACACACACACACACACACACACACACACACATACACAAACACTTGCACCTCCCATGAAACCATCAGTGACTTCTAAATGCCTTTAACTGCCCCAATAAACACCAGCTCTGCCAGTGAGCACAGTGTCCTTACTGATACAACACTGCAATACGTGTTGGTGCTGAAAGACTAATCAATATGCGTGCGAACCTCCCCTACTTAATTACACCTGTGACTAAAGAGAGCTGAGAGCCCAGAGGCCTGGGAGCATGGCTGACCTCACTTAGTGCACTGCTCGCTAGCTTTGGGGCGCGAGGCAAACACACATACGTCAGCACACTCGTGTGCAGCGTTCACACACACTCTCAAATGCAACAGCTTTCATACGAAAAGCAAAACAGCTAATTTAGCTGATAGCTTTTTGGGTTTTTTTCTCTTTGTGTCCTCTTAGGCGGAGCAGATTGTGTATAAAGAGATGCGGCAGAGCTGATCTGATAGGGAGAGATGGTGATTAATTAGATGTGGGTGTCTGTTGAGTGCGGGTCATCTCCTCTCACTCCGTCTGACTGGAGTGAAGTGAGCACTCATTTGACCCAAGAAGAAACCAATCGCACATCCACATTGTCGCGGATGTTTAACTCATTTAACGCATCGCTCCCCCTCGAAGCACTCCTCTCTTCTGTCTCAATGTGATGTGTCAGGACAGGTGTACACGTAGGTGTATATACACGTAGGTGTATATACACGTACACTCAGATATATAGGCATGTGTGCGTTTGTGTGTGTGTTTATTTATATGTGCATGTGCATATTTGTCAAGTAATTCTCTATGCAGCCACTACTTACACTACTTTGTCTGCAAATGTCACTGCTGATATATACATATATCACATATGTTTCTGGGGGGGGGGATCACCTCCTTTAACAACACTCCTATTCCGTTGACTCACATCGTGATTATGATGATGATTGCTGTGTGACCCGGGGCACACCTTATGGCTTTGTGCTAGTGACGGATATGTGAGATGATTAATTAGAACATAATTCCATTTCCCACGTGTGCACCAAAATATGGCCATGAAAGCCATTGATTTTGTGACACCTTTCGTGTGACGCTGCCTGGAGTGCTATTATATCAATTGCTGTTGAGTGCTCACACACACTCATTAATGAGATGGGCCTCTTGGCTCCCTCAGCTGTTTTAACTGCCAGCTGGAACCTCCATTCAGCCTCCGGGTTGAGTGGCCAGGTTCATAAAAGAAAGAGTGAGCCAATTGTAGTCAAACTGCCTGCCTCTTGCTGTTGCAGCACCGGGGGAGTGTTGCATTGTGGGATCTGTAGTCTCGCAGCCCTGGTCCATTGCTCTGTCGTTGCGCATTTGTTCCAAATCTCACCTGATTTCGCTAATTAGCCTCCTTTCTTTGTTAAGAGGGTAAGCTCATTAGTAGAATCGGGAGTGGAACTGATGGCCGTAGGGACAGCGGGCTGTAGCCGCTGCCTTTGGAGACGCTGCGTGAGAAAAAGTACATGTGAAGGTAATGGCAGCATGGCAGTCTCCAGGAGAGGCCACAACACATTGGCTAGGCAGGCTGCTGTTTCTGGCAGCAACGCTATGAAGTCTCACTGGCCAGGAGATTGCTGATCGCTTGCCAAGGGCCAGAGGAGTGATGAGGAGGCCCCTGGAAGCCAAAGTGAACCCAGCCGGGTGAGACCAGGCCCAGTGGAAGCATAATGAGGATGAATGGCCGTACAAAAACACACAGCACAGCAATGAAAAGCTGTTTCAAAGTAAGAAGGCAGCTTGCAAAACCAGCTAACCACGACAGAAGTAAAGAAGTACCTTGTTGATGCCAGAGGTCAGAGGAGAATGGCCAGACTGGTTCAAGCTGATAGAACAGCATCAGTAAGTCAAATAACCGCTTCAACCAAGGCATGCAGAAGAGCATCCCTGAACACACAACACGTCGAACCTTGGTGGATCTGCTACAAGACAACACCGGGTGCCACTCCTGTCAGCTAAGAACAGGAAACTGATGCTACAATCCGCACAGGCTCACCAAAATAAGTCTCAATTTCTGCTGCGACATTCGGATGGTAGGGTCAGAATTTGGCATCAACAACATGAAATCATGGATCCATCATGCCTTGTATCAAAGTTCAGGAAGGTGGTGGTGCAATGGTGTGCCTGTGCATATTCAATACTTTCCTGGCACACTTTGGGCCCATTAGTACCAATTGAGCATAATGTCAATGCCACAGCCAACCTGAGTATTGTTGCTGACCATGGCCATCCCTTTATAACCACAGTGTACCCACCTTCTGATGGCTACTTCCAACAGAATAACGTACCATGTCATAAAGCGCAAATCATCTCAGACTGGTTTCTTGAACACTGTTCACTGTACTCGAATGGCCTCCACTGTCACCAGATCTCAATCCAATAGAGCACCTTTGGGATGTGGTGGAACGGGAGATTCACATCATGTATGTGCAGCCGACAAATCTGCTGCAACTGTGTGATGCCATCATGTCAATATGGACCAGAATATGGGCCAATATGGTTTCCAGTACCTTATTGAATCTTGGCCACGAAGGATTGAGGCAGTTCTGCAGGCAAAAGGGGGACCAACCCGGTACTAGCAAGGTGTACCTAATAAAGTGGCCTGTGAGTGAGTGTGTGTGGTGTGTGTGTGTATAATGTCGGTCTGAGTATTTCAGAAACTGCTGATCTACTGGGACTTTCACACATAAGCATTTTAAGGGTTTACAGAGAGGGATCCAAGAGAGTTGGGCAAAAATGCGTTGCTGATGTGAGAGGTCAAAGAAGAATAAACAGTAGTTCGAGCTGATAGAAAGTCAGTTGTACCTCATTACTCCTGAGATATTCAGAAAAGCTTGTCTTTGTATGGTAGAGAGAGACATACAAACTGTCAATATACATGGCCAGGCTGCTATAGCCAAACCTTTGGTCACTCGTGCCAATGCCAAACGTCTGTTTCAATGGTGCAAGGAGCTCAAATCTTGGGCTGTGAACAATGTGAAACGTATTGTTCTCTGATGAGTCCACCTTTACTGTTTTCCCCACATCTGGGAGAGTTACGGTGTGCAGAAGCCCCAAAGAAGCGTACCACCCAGACTGTTGCCCAGAGTGAAGCATGAGGGTGGATCAGTGATGGTTTGGGCTGCCATATCATGGCATTCCCTTGGCCCAATACTTGTGCTAGATGGGCGCGTCACTGCCAAGGACTACCGAACCATTCTGGAGGACCATGTGCATCCAGTGGTTCAAACATTGTATCCTGAAGGTGGTGCCATCATGATGATGTACCAATACACACAAGACTGGTGAAAGATTGGTTTGAGGAACATGAAAGTGAAGTTGAACATCTCCCATGGCCTGCACAGTCACCAGATCTAAATATTATTGAGCCACTTTGGGGTGTTTTGGAGGAGCGAGTCAGGAAATGTTTTCCTCCACCAGCATCACGTTGTGACCTGGCCACTTTCCTGCAAGAAGAATGGCTTAAAATCCCTCTGACCACTGTGCAGGACTTGTATATGTCATTCACAAGATGAATTGATGCTGTATTGGCTGCAATACTGTGTGTGTGTGTGTGTGTGTGTGTGTGTGTGTGTATATACCACACATGCACACACAGTTCTCTCAATCTTGTTGGATCTTGGTTGTGTAGATTCAACCTGCTGATAGGTCTGGTCCACATTGATATGATAACATCTCGCAGTTGCTGCACACCCATCATGTGAATCTCTTATTCCAGCAAATTCCAAAAATGCTATATTGGATTGTGATCCGGTGACAGTGGATGGTGGTTTAAGTTCGGTAAACTCACTGTCATGTTTAAGAGATGATTTGAGCTTTGGGACATGGTGCATTATCCAGCTGTGAATAGCCATCAGAAGGTCCTAAATAGTTGATATGATCAGCAACAATACTCTATTCGGCTGTGGTGTTTAAAGGATGCTCAACTAGTATTAAAGGCCCAAAGTGCGACAAGAAAATATTCCACACGCCATTTCACCACCTGTAGCAGCCTGTGTGATTGATATAAGGTAGGATGGATCTACACTTTCATGTTGTTTATGTAAAATTCTCACTCTCACTGTCCAAAAACATGCTTTTCTGCATATCTCAGGCGTAATGAGTTACTCTCGCACACAGTACCTGCACTCCTCCGCTTTGCAGGGCTGCTGAGAGAGGGCGTCGGGATTGTCGTGGAGTCTCCCAGGCCGGTACTGGATGGTGAAATGGAATTCCTGTAGTATGGTGATCCACACTTGGCCCTGCAGCTTTTTAAACCGCTTGAGCCATGTCACGGATGTGTGAACGCCACACACCATTTAAACCAATGTTAACCAATCCAAAAGCTACGACGATTATAGTAAATGAAAATGGAGGAAAATGCCTTATGGATAAAACTATTAAATTGAAGATACTGGAGTGTCTTACATCTATGCTAAAATTAGATGAAAGCTAGGTCTGAAATGTAAACAAAGAACTGGCTTAAAAGTATGTATCACGCTACTTCGGTAGGAGAAGCTAATCCTATAGTGAGTATAAATAATAATAGTGTCAAAATGGTATGATGAATCATGTCGGCTTTACTCAGGGCGAGTCTCCCAGGTTCGGATGGCTGTCCACTGGCAGGAATATGTGGTATTTTGAGGTCCAAAATGAACCCGCGCATACTTTCCGAAGTTATACCAAGCACTCACAGTGACCCAGTTGTTCTGTGAAGTTGAACGACGATGTTTGAGCGGTACACTTGGTTGAGTAATCAGGACCTTCGTGGACGTGGATAGGTGTGCTCGCTCACAAGTCTTTTCGAGCTACAGTAGAATTTGTATTAATTTCTTCTGAAGACAGAACTAATCCTAACTCTACAAACAAACAGGAGGCAAAATAACTTTGCGACAGGCGAATTAAATTATGTGAATTCAAATGAACTCGAATTAACTCACGGCTAAACAGATGTTTGGCTTTACTTAATATACTTATAGCCTTAATTTGTGGATTCCCTTGTGGTTGACGTTTTCATGGAAATCCAGGCACATTTTTGTAGCGATGTTTTTGGCTACTTTCCAACTCCTAATTCCAACATGTACTTAAATTAACTTTTCTTACTAGGTTACAGAGTTTTTGTATTGATCCAAGGGCATTGCGAGAAGGGAGGAACTAGCTGTCATGCCTGTGCATATTCAAAGTATAATATTTTATATATTGTAGCGCCTGCCAATTGGTGACCTCTGGGTGGAGTCTTTAAGGCCCCAGAGGGCAGCACGCAGTTGGTTGGTGTACCTGTTTGATGTAAGTGAGGTTTATTTAATAAATGAAAAAGCAAGAGCAATGGCTTACTCCATGCCTTGTTCCTCACTGAAGCGGAGATGTCCAGACTGCAGATACCAACAGCTGTTTGAGGACGTCCAGAACCTTACAGGGACAAAACGCAAGGAAGCCCTGAAGAACAAATCTGTAGCATGAAGAAGCAGAAGATTTTCCAACTTCTTGCTCTGAGGGCCTACTGTCATAATCACAGGAAGTGTGTTGCCTCACAAAGTTTGAAATTAACCATCTCTGGTCCTTTAAGGTTCCTGCACCATGAAGTGAAAATTGCTAAGAATAAGTTTCTTTCAGCCCCTCTGCTGGGGACCCAAAGTTCACGACCCCAGGACTGAGGAAACCCTTCTTATCAGATTCACCAGGACCTGGTCTGAGAAATTATGGCTTCCACCAAGACAGAGGAAACTGTTTATAGTCTTTGTTGTTTATCTAATGCATTCCTAACCAGAAAGCATCACCTTTGGAATTTGCAAACAGACCTATATTCAGAAGTGACCATGATTCTTCTAGCTCTCTATTCTGGGATAGGTAATGGATTCTAACCCCTTTTAGAGGAAGCAGCTCTTCAAGACCATTCCAAAGACACCAAACATGGACTTATTCTAATAAAGAAAAGGATCAATTAAAGCTGAAGAATACAGGATTATCTGATCATGGAGCCAGCAATATTCAGTTTCTGGAATCTAACTAGACAATTCTACATTGTGCTGTCACGACTGATGTTTGAACATAAAGATTAAATACTGTATTATTTAAATGATTATGTGAACTGTGTGTCCCATATTAATGTATATATATTATTGATCATGTTTCCCATGTTTACCATGTTATTCACTTATAAGACTAATATCCCATCTCTTTTATTCTTATTAGTGTAATGTAATGTAATCTGGTTATTGTTGCTACTAAGTTGATTAGTTGATTAATAGTTGATTGATTGATTGATTTGATTGATTACCTCCTCAGCTCCAAAACCATATATGGCTTTGGAAGTGTTAATACTATTGAAATGCATTAACTAATAAGGGAAATGCCTTAACTTGATTAGGCATGACAACCCTCCCTTGTCAGTTAGAATCTGAAATTATGAATTACAGTTTATATAAACCTGTTTTTAACTGACCTCTCTTTAAATAACCTCTGATGTCTGAGCAGTTGTCCAAACAGAAGTACCAAAAGAAATGTATGATAATACCAATGTGTGGCGAGAGTAATCTTTTGTGTAGGTGTATATATTAACATCTGCCTATGTACATATACACCTGAAAAACTGAATCAAACCCAAACTCATATACACAAATGTGTGCACATGAAGAGACTTGTGCGAACACACACACACACACACACACACACACACACAGTTAGCAGGCCCTACTCCTCTCTTTCTCTGTTGCCCATGGCCAACTGTAATTCACATGTGAAAATTGGGTGGATGAGGTTTAGGGTGGAGGAAGGCTCACATGGAGTGGGGAGTTACCGGCTCCATCAGGAGCACATGCACCAGTGTCAACAGCACACGTCTCTACTGGACCCTGCTGAGAAGCCCAAGGCCAAAGCTCTTGATTATTTAAAGTAACAGTGCACACACAGTTTCTCTAGTCATGAATACTCACACCCAGAGTCTGCAAATTAGATCTTTACATCTACTGTGAGTGTTTGGTTTTGCTTTTATCAGATAAATGTAACTGGGCAGATTTAATCAAGCCTGCCATTGCCCTGTGTGTGTGTGTGTGTGTGTGTGTGTGTGTGTGTGTGTGTGTGTGTGTGTGTGTGTGTGTGTGTGTGTGTGTGTGTGTGTGTGTGTGTGTATGTGTATGTGCGTGCGTGCGTGCGTGCGTGCGTGTGTGTGCGTGTGTTTATATAACACATTTCTGGGTGTAACTTTTTTTTACTGCTTTATATGGGGTAAATTTATTTAACCTTTGGATATTACTCTATTACAGAAACATTATGTGAGGTCCTTTGGTTTATATGTTAACGTCATTAGTTTTGCCAGTAATTAAATGGACCAGGGACTATATATGACTACTCTAGACAATAGCTAACATCAGTGTCAACGTGTACCAGGATAGGCCATTAAAAGCAGGAGCTCTCTCATATTACTGATTACATATTTTAAGGAAGTACGAGGAACAAATGTGTCCTATGTGGGTGTGTGTACAAGCAACGATGCAACACCATTTGTGTGTTTCCTATTAATTTAATCTTGGATGAATAGGGTCATGAAAACTGATGAATCTGGTGATGAAAACTGGTCAATCCCCTTGACCTGTTCCAGTTATCAGTTAATAGACATCAGATTATTATCTATACACTGAAATCAAGCGCAAAATGCCATTGTCTCGAACAACCCATTGGCTTTAACTACTTTATGTGTTGACTACCTTAGGCTCTGACTACTTTACAGTTCGTCTGTCCCTACTAATCGGTTTACCTCCACCCATTATACACCCGTTTTCCTCCAGCCCTTATACAGGTCGGAAGGGCCCATGACCGTGTAGGGGTAGGGGGAGCTGCAGAAGAACTCTCGGGATAAAAGGAACAGGACATTAATGTATACTTACTGGTAAAGAGATGCTAACAATGGACATTGGAATAAGTTACTTTTGAGGCTAAAACACTGCAGTGTATGATGTACAATAATGAATGTTACTACTCATCTGTAAGACACGCCTACATGTTGGTTTAGCCCAGGGCGTGGCTCAGGGTGTTTAAGGGTGGTGTAGGCCAAGACGGAGGACTGTGTAAGAGAATGTAAAGTGACCTGCTGACTGAAGTTTAGTCCAGTGGGGTTATGAGCTAAAAGACTGCTGATATGTGTCTAGCTGATATGTGCTGATATGTGATTTTTGTCTGGACTCTTCTTTGTTTTTTAATAAACTGAACATGGGGATTGCTAAATAGATTCCATGATTTTGTTTTATGTTGATACATATAGGCCTACACACACGCACTCAACCATCAGAAAACATGAAAATTGTAACGTATTGAACAGGCAGAGAGGGATCCAAATGCGGAAGAACACCGCTTTTATTGAAATGAAACGTTGGTACAAGCACAGGCAGGTGGATCACGAGCACTAGTAACAACAGCGTTGTCTTGGCGTGGTCAGGACGGTCCAGGGTCATACCGGGGGAGCAGAAGTCAGGAGGTACAGAGGGACTAGGCAGGAGACAAGGTCGGGGACGTAAGCGAGGGTCGGAACACAGGAAAGCAGACAGGTAATAGAAAGGCTTGGTATGCGGCATGAGTCGGCAATACTTCGCGACTAGGAAGTGGAATGTGGGCGTTTAAGTAGAGATACAGGGGGGCGTGGTGATGAGTGTCAGGTGAGGCTGGTTAGGTGGAGATCAGGTGGCATTCCTTACAGTACCCCCCCTCAAAGGAGCGGCACCCGACGCTCTACGACGAGCCGGGGGTCTACCGCGGCGTCTGGGAGCGGGAAAGTTGGGGTGTGTTGCGTGGAAATCCGCGATCATGGTAGGGCAGAGGACATCCCTCGCCGGAATCCAGGCCCGCTCCTCGGGACCATATCCTTCCCAGTCCACGAGGTACTGGAGTCCGTTCCTTCGGCGCCGAGACTCCAGAAGCTCCCGGACAATGTATGCCGGTCGACCGTCGATTTCCAGGGGATCCGGAGGGCTAGTGGACACAGGGGGAGTGGTGAACGGACTGTAGTGAACTGGCTTAAGGAGAGAGACATGGAAGACAGGATTGACACGATAATGAGCAGGCATAAGGAGCTTATACGAGACAGCGTTGACTCTGCTGAGTATTTTGAATGGCCCAATGTACCGTGGGCTAAGCTTTTTACTACGCTGTTTCAAATGCAGGTTTTGTGTCGATAGCCATACCCTCTGTCCCGGATGATAGATTAGGGCTGGAAGACGACGGCGATCCGCGTTGAGCCGGCGTGTGTGCAGGGCGCGGCGTAAATGGACATGTGCCATCTCCCAGGTGCGGGCACTGCGCTTGAGCCACTCATCCAGGGCCGGGACGTCAGCGGGTGTCTTGTCCCACGGGAAGAATGCAGGTTGATAACCATAGACACATTGGAAGGGTGTGAGTTTGGTTGCGGAGTGTATGATGGAGTTACGGGCATATTCTGCCCACGGGAGGTATTTGTGCCAGTCATGTTGGGAGGCACAATACTGACGGAGAAACCTCCCTAATTCTTGGTTGTATCGTTCGACCTCTCCGTTAGATTGGGGGTGGTAACCCGAAGTCAGACTAACAGTTATGCCCAGAAGCTTGCAGAACTGCCTCCAGACCCGAGACGTGAATTGTGCTCCTCGGTCTGAGACGATATCTTCAGGTAAGCCGTATATGCGAAATACATAATTAAACAGATCCAGCGCGGATTCCATAGCTGTAGGTAGTTTGGGGCGAGGAATCAAGCGGCACATTTTAGAGAAT
This sequence comes from Brachyhypopomus gauderio, assembly GCF_052324685.1. Lineage (NCBI taxonomy): Eukaryota > Metazoa > Chordata > Actinopteri > Gymnotiformes > Hypopomidae > Brachyhypopomus > Brachyhypopomus gauderio. Next base: position 17,803,509 of record NC_135212.1, read on the forward strand.
CGGTCTACGATAACCATAACAACTGTGTTACCTCCAGAAGTGGGTAGATCTGTGACAAAATCCACAGCGAGGTGAGTCCAGGGCCGGAGAGGAACAGGTAGAGGAAGGAGTTTTCCTGCTGGGAGAGTACGGGGAGTGCGGGATTGGGCGCAGACCGAGCACGCTAACACGTAATCCCTGATGTCATCTTCCCAGGACGGCCACCAATAACGTTGTGAGATGAGGTGTCGTGTACGTGTAATACCTGGGTGACCCGTGCCTGCCGTGTCGTGAGCGAGTTGGAGGACACGCCCTCTAAGGGGTACGGGGACGTACTGTTTACCCTCGGGGCATTCCACGGGACCTGGATCGGTACGCAGGGCTTCATCCAACTCCTCCTGAATCTCCCACCTGATGACAGCAAGGAAACAGGAATCCTGCAGAATATACTCGGGTTCCTTAACAACAGTGTCCTTTTCATACAGTCGGGAAAGGGCATCCGCTTTGACGTTCTTTGATCCGGGTCGGTAAGTTACAGTGAAGCGAAACCGAGAGAAGAATAACGCCCATCTGGCTTGCCGCGGGTTCAGTCGCTTGGCAGATTTCAGATATTCTAAATTCTTGTGGTCTGTATAGACTAGGAAGGGGTGTGTCGCTCCCTCCAACCAATGACGCCACTGTTCGAGGGCGAGTTTGATGGCTAGGAGCTCTCGGTCACCGACGTCGTAATTCATCTCGGCGGCTGACAGTTTCTTTGAGTAATAGGCACAGGGATATAACTTCGGCGGGTTTCCCTGACGCTGCGAGAGAACAGCGCCCACTCCCACCTCCGAGGCGTCGACCTCCACGATGAACTGGAGCAGGGGGTCAGGGAGATGCAGTACAGGAGCCGACGTGAAAGCCCGTTTAAGGAGCGAAAACGCTCGGTCTTCCTCGGCAGTCCAGATAAACTCCCGTGACTTTCCCCCTTTAAGGAGATTGGTAAGAGGAGCTGCCAACTCACCAAAGCCGCGGATGAAACGGCGACAGAAGTTGGCGAAACCCAGGAATCGCAGCAGTTCCTTAGTAGAACGGGGGGTTGGCCAGTCCGTGACTGCCTTGACTTTATCTGTATCCATGGAGACCTGACCAGGAGAGAGCGTACATCCGAGGAAAGTCACTGTGGAACGATGAAACTCACATTTCTCAGCCTTTACATACAGGTGGTGTTCCCGCAGGCGTTGCAACACCGCTGAGACGTGTCGGACATGTTCAGAGACAGACGGGGAATAAATTAGGATATCGTCAATATAGACAAACACGAAATCATCAATCATATCACGGAAGATGTCATCCATAAATGCCTGGAACACGGAGGGACTATTCGTCAGTCCATATGGCATTACGAGGTACTCATAGTGCCCCCTGGCGGTGATAAAGGCGGTTTTCCACTCATCGCCCTCTCGGATTCGAATCAAGTTGTACGCACTCCGTAGATCCAACTTCGTAAAGAGGTTCGCTCCCATCAGGCGTTCTTGTGAGGCGGTGATAAAGGGAAGAGGGTAAGCGTACTTTGATGTGACTGCGTTAAGGGCACGGTAATCAATACAAGGACGTAATCCCCCTCCTTTCTTTTCGATGAAGAAGAAGCCAGCTGCGACAGGAGAAGTGGATGGTCGGATAAATCCCTTCTGTAGGGCTTCGGTGACGTAGGACTCCATCGCCTGATCCTCGGGACGTGAGAGAGGGTAAGGTTTCGTCCTACGAGGTAAGGGGGCTCCTGGGAGGAGGTCGATTGCGCAATCACATGGCCGATGGGGAGGCAGACGACAGGCACTGTCCTTGTCGAACACGTCAGCGAATCCACGATACTGTATGGGGATGACCTCAGACAGGGGTGTATCAGGACTTTCTACTGAGGAGGACCGGAGTGGTAAGTGTATACAATCTTCGAGACAACGGGTTTTCCACCGTACTAGCTCTCGTCTCTTCCAGGAGATTTCCGGGTCGTGAGCCGATAGCCAGGGAAAGCCTAGTATGAGAGGATCCCGGGGCGTGGAAATTAAGAAAAACTCCCGCATCTCGCTGTGGAACAGGCCCACTCGTAGCTCTACGGGGCAGGTACGAAGTGAAATTACACCCTCACCCAAAGGCTGTCCGTTTAGCGAGTTGATTTTCAGGGGGGGATCCATAGGTACGGTGGGAAGGTGGAGATGATAGGCTAGGTCCCGGTCTATGAAATCGCCAGCCGCTCCTGAATCCACTAAAGCCGACAGATTCGTGTCTATGCCCCCCCAAGATACTAGTACTGGTAGGTTAACCTGGTTTTTTTCTCTGGGTAACCAGTAAGGGTTGGTAAGTGAGTGGGGACCTGCCTAGCCGCATGGACTCATCAGATTCATGGGGGTTCTGTTCACATACGCGGGGAGATGGTGTACAGGACATGGGCATGGGAGTGTCATCTATTTCGGAGCGGTAGGGCCCCAACAATTTGTCTACTCGTATCGCTGCCTGAACGAACTCAGCTAAAGAGAATGCTTCTCCTCGACAGGCGAGTTCGACCTGCACGTCGGTCCTCAGTCCCCGACGAAACACGGTCCTCAAGGCTGAGTCGCTCCAACCGCTCCCTGCTGCCAGTGTGCGGAACTCCCTAGCATAATCTGCTGTGCTCCGTTGTCCTTGCTGGATGTCGTAGAGTCGGTCTCCGATGTCGCGACCGTCAGCAGGGTGATCGAAGACTGCTCGGAGCAGCGCTGTGAACTGGTTCTCTGACTGGAGGGCTGGGTCTTTGGTGTCCCACAAAGCGGTGCCCCAAGCACCTGCTGTACCAGTGAGAAACGAGAGAATGAAGTGGACTCTTGGCAACTCTGCTTGGAATCGAGCGTGGTGGTACGTGAAGTATATTGAACACTGCATGAGGAAGTTACGGCATCGGTCGGGAGACCCGTCGTAACGTTCGGGTACGGCTACGGGGACGCTCACGGGTGTGGAGGTTGTCGTTGTGACGAGACGAACGGCTTCCTGGAGTGCTGCCACTTGGAGTCCTTGATCTCGAACTACCCCCACGAGTTGTTGGACCGTCTCGGTGAGTGTCCTTAGTGTATCTTCTGCTGGATCCATGGTTTGGCGAAGTATTTCTGTAACGTATTGAACAGGCAGAGAGGGATCCAAATGCGGAAGAACACCGCTTTTATTGAAATGAAACGTTGGTACAAGCACAGGCAGGTGGATCACGAGCACTAGTAACAACAGCGTTGTCTTGGCGTGGTCAGGACGGTCCAGGGTCATACCGGGGGAGCAGAAGTCAGGAGGTACAGAGGGACTAGGCAGGAGACAAGGTCGGGGACGTAAGCGAGGGTCGGAACACAGGAAAGCAGACAGGTAATAGAAAGGCTTGGTATGCGGCATGAGTCGGCAATACTTCGCGACTAGGAAGTGGAATGTGGGCGTTTAAGTAGAGATACAGGGGGGCGTGGTGATGAGTGTCAGGTGAGGCTGGTTAGGTGGAGATCAGGTGGCATTCCTTACAAAAATATGCATGGTGTCACGGACGTCAATGTATGTATACACAGATATACTTTCTTTTATGCTAATCCTGCAAAGCGACCTTGAGTCCACTGAAACGCATCATCATCAACACCATCAACATCCTCACCTCCTCCGTGACAGCTGAAATTTGTGCGCTGTCGGAGCAGTTCAGAGAAATGGCCCGACGTCACCCCTAGGAAAGTTTCATTCGTCACTGGACTCACAGACCCATAACATCGCCTTAGCGACAAAGGCACAACTGACTCTGAGCTCCAGAGTGTTGCGTAATCTTCTCTCTTATAGTCTTTCATCCCCCGAGCCATGTTTTGGATAATGTATTCCAGCAAGCACTACCACTCTAAATCATACATCAGCACTTTGAAGTCACTCGAATGTACTTTCACTCTTTCATACTTTCTTTTCTTTTTATTTATTTATTTATTTATTTATGAATGCTTGTTTGAAAAAGACAAAGGATCTTTGTCTTTGGTTAAATCAGAAAGACGAGGCCTGCCTGGTTTGATTTCGCTCAGAATCAGATTGAGTGACTGTTATAATGGGTCTCCGGATTTTGACTGACACTCATCTTACTGAAATGAGGAGCAAACAAACCGAGTGTTGTGGATTAAAAGCAAATATTAGCATAAAATCACAATTTCAAATCAGCAGCAGCCTGAGGGAAAGCTCCTGAGGTAAAGGTATATCATTTCATTACAGTACTTTTGTTGCCCTTTGCCCATTTATGCAATATTTTAAATCCAAAACCAAATTACTATTCTAGCTCAAAATGAGCCAAATGTCAGTACAGTAAGTGCTTTCAAAGTTCGGAAAGCGTAACAATTTGTGCTAAAATTGCATGCAATTTCTGGCATATACATTTACTTGTAAATCTAATGAAACATCAAATTCTGTATTAAACTATTATTTATTTATTTATTTTGCTAATGAATAAAATTTTGTAAGCGTGAGTGTTTGGTTCAGCGTCCTGCTATTTCAGTGTCTGTTCTGTCTGCCAGAGAGGCGCGGATGCTGCTCACTGCTAATTGAATAGGTGCTCCAAATGTCCTTTCCTCATGCATTAAAACCCAAAATAATTATATTCTCAGTTGGATCTTCACCATCTTACCCTGTTTCTTACAGCAAAGGAGCAAAATGAAAAAGTAAAGAAAAAAAAATTTATTCTCATTGTCATTAGTGACCGACTATGGCAGGTTCACCCCCCTCAGATCCTCCGCGCTTGCTCAGACCCCCCCCCACACACACACACACCTACATGCCTCACCTCACACTGATTGCCAATTAGAGCAGAAATCAATTTATAGTCCCCATCACTAAATTGATATCATTATGTTTATTGTGGAATGAATAATTGATTATCATATCATTATATCTGAACTTAATTGTGCAGAAAGCCACCCTGGAAGGTAGCAGTGGCAAAGAGGCAAAAAAAAATGATTGTTGATAATTAGGGGTTATTATTATCATATTCCCAAGATGCCTGCATTAGAGGTGCACGTTTCCAACTGTGGCTGACTGGTAGCAAGGCCAACCATTGTCTTCTGCTAATTGCAACTGTTGGCTTCGTATTGTAACATCAGGCCTTGTGTATGTAATGTGTTTCAGCATTGAATTACTTTATTTTATTAGAAATTATTTCATACATGCCTGTCATCTATCTATAAAAAAAACCACAAACATGTTGAATAAGGTAATATCCACATTATTGTGTACTGGAATGTAATATCATTGGCACAAACTTTTAAATCTATACATACAATTTCAAAAAAATTAACATATTATTCATTGATTCAACAGGTGTCAATTTTTTTATGTCTGTATGCTGCTAAACAGGTCATGCTTCTGTGGTCCAGGTGATGTTGAAACCTTCATGTACTAGATGAAATATGTCGCTCATGTTGATGAACAGCTCCTGAAACACAAGAAAGATGGTGTCACTCTAAATCTTGTGTAAATGGAATTAAATAATAACAAAATAAGCACTGGGATTCCGACAGGGTCCTTGACCCCAGGCCCCTTACCCCAGGTCCCTGACCCCAGGCCCCTGACCCCAGGTCCCTGACTCCAGACCCTGACCCTGGGTCCCTGAGTTTTGGGTGAAACAGCGATTAGGTAGAACTCCTATGGCTGAGCCATTAAAATGCAGGAAGGGTATGTAGACTGAGGGCTGGGGAGAGGCGGAGAGTGACGGCACCTTTGCTCTCTTTAAAACAGCAGTGAGGCGATGGCGAGCAGAGACAGATGGAGCTGCCTAGCCTTTTCAAGCTTAGCATGCAGCCGGGAAAAGCAAAGAGAGATGAATGACTCGGCACGAGCCGGAACACCAGTTATTCAAATCCCGACACTGCCCCGCACTGCCACTTCCCCCTTCCCATCTCTCACCCAGCTGGCATTAATCTAGTCCTCTCCACTTCATGCTCATCTCCGTATTAATAGGGCCTGAGCTGCCAGTACGTTCAAAGACAGCTTCTCAAGGGCAGCTAATCAAACAGTCAAGGAGACCGTAGCCATGTAATTGCCCTCTCCGTTTGTTATAGATAATCCAGTTCTCTGCCCTTTGCTAGTACTGCCTTTCAATTGCACTCCGTTCTCTGTCCCTACACCCAAAAACTCTGCCAAACAAATAAACAAAAAAACATGAAAACACACCAAATTCTGAGGTAAAACCTTTTGTTTTGAGCTTGAAATTCCATGTGTGTAGATGGCCTTAGTCTCACCCTCGTGACACTGTTTTGCTTGAAAGTTGGAGTAAATGTAATTTCCGCGGTTTGCATGGTAACATTGGTGATGAGACTTTCTGCACCCCACACTCTCACGTCGCCCAGTGTCAGATTATGAGCTGAAGGCAGGGAATTATGCTGGACGGAGCTTGTCAGGGTATTCTAAAACACACAATACACAGCAAAAGTATATTAACATGTTAGCAATCAGTAAATCATGATGGTGTGGTTCATTTTAGATGCAGTGCAGCAGGTGTTTCTGGGTAGCTATTTCTGAACAGTTTTCTAATGTTTTGTTTGCAATTCATGTAAGACCAGGTTGTAAGGGCAGAAAAGGCAACTTTTACAAAAATTATAGACTCAAAGACACTTAAAATATAGCCTAAAATGGTTTGCAAAAATCTCCAATGAGATGCCATTTTTTCTTGGACTTTCTTATGTTATCATATAGGGTATATAACCTATTACATGGAAGAAATCGGGCATTATTCGGGAATTATTGTTCAGATGTTTTTTTTTACACCCAAGGACAGTAGCGGACTGTGTCAGGCCAGGGCGAGCAGCCTATGATTGTGTGGTTCGTTTGGACCCTGGCAGTTTGGTTTATCTTTTTGCATGTAGCCTGCTCTGGCTCTGGCTGTGCCATGGGTCTGGCAGGCTCAAGGCATCTGGCTACTACACGGAGCCGTCTGGGAGCCGTCTGGGAGCCGTCTGGGCCACGGGCAGAGGCTGGCCACAGATGTTTGTCTACAACTGGTCTGCCTCAGCCCTGACTCTGGCTTTAGCGGCAGCAGAACTGCTGCCCTGTCTCCCGTCTGCTGGAAGGCAGACGAGACCCAGGAGAAAGGAACTGTGTCCCACAGAGTGTGTGTGCTGGTGTACCATGGTTGCTGTGAATGATACGAGCAGTGATGCGCTCCCGATGGTGTCTGGAGAGAGAGAGAGAGAGAGAGAGAGAGAGAGAGAGAGAGAGAGAGAGAGAGAGATAGAGAGAGAGAGATGAGAAGAGGGAAGTTAGACACAGACTGTGAAAGCACGTTCTGTACGTCTTAACCAACAAATATGCATGAGTAAACACACACACACACACACACACACACACACACACACACACACACACACACACACACACACACACACACACACACACACACACACACAGACCCACTGTAGAACTGCTGTAGAACTTACCGATGCCCTCGCCATCGTCCCAGAACAGTGTACCCTGCGCCTTTCCCGTGTCACTAAGTGCGACGATCAGTCCAAGTGGATTCTTCCGACTGTGGGCGAGAAACAAGAGACATCAACACGTGAAAGACCGTTCCTACCCTCCCCCCCTGCCCCCCCCCCCCCCCCGACGCCGACGTCTGCCGCAATTACCCCCCTCAGAGCTAAAAGGTCCTTTCACAAACCTGGGTCTCTTCACCACAGCGGACGACCTAGCTGAAGAGTGCGCCTGTGGTCTCACTGTAGCCCGCTGTGGCCCTTACCTGAGGTGTGTGTTGAACTCCGGCTTCTGCCATGGGAGGATGTAGCCCCCCCTTACATGCAGGTTGATATGGTTCAGCGGGGCATCCATGTCAACAAACCGCCCTCTCACTTTCAGGGCTTCGCCCTGTCACGGGAAAGATCGTCCTGTGATGAACTGCACAGCTCCTCAGATGGACATGAGGCTTTGAACAGTAATGCACATCTGGGCTGCTGTAGTACAGCAGAGAGTGTGATGTAGTTCAACGTACCTTGTAGTAATCATACCAGCGCGAGTTTGGAAGATAGCCAGAAACTGATGTTTTTCCCTAAAGAGAGAGAGAAATAAATCAAATATCAGAAATATCTAAACTTTATTTAATTCATGTTGAAATATTTTGAATTTTCTGTGAAACTCATTGTTTCATGTATGTTCCAAGGGTCCTACATAACTGATTAATATTACTAGTGACTTATTATTATTGCTTATAACATTCATAGTTTGGCAATGACAGTTTTTCATTCAAAAGTGTAATGTTAATGAAATGCCTGTGTGTGTGTGTTCATGTCTAACCTCTTCCAGAACAGGAGTGATGAGAAGAGCGGGTCCCCAGAGAAACTGCTTATCAATGTCCCACGTCGTTTGGTCCTCCACAAACCTGCAGCACAGTACAGGGAGATAAGCCGTAGAACATGAGCCCCCCTCACCACGGCAGTGTGAGTTTGTGTGTGTGTGTGTGTGTGTGTGTGTGACTGTGTGTGGGTGTGAAAGTGTGTGTGCATGGGTGTGCTTGTGTGGGTGTGCACAGGTGTGTGTGTGTGACTGTGTATGGGTGTGGCCGTGTGTGTGTGTGGGTATGCTTGTGTGGGAATGCACACACGTGTGTGTGTGTGTGAGACTGTGTGTGGATGTGTATGTGTGTACGTGTGGGTGTGCTTGTGTGGGTGTGCACACATGTGTGGGTGTGCTTGTGTGGGTGTGCACACATGTATGGGTGTGCTTGTGTGGGTGTGCACACATGTATGGGTGTGCTTGTGTGGGTGGACCAGGATGGAAAGTTGAATTAAAGAGTATCTCATCCGGCCAGCCGGAGAACAGGAAGGAGATGGAGGACCAGGAGATGGAGGAATCTGATCAATGACCGATTCACGATAGTGGAGAAACAAAAGAATCAAAGTGAAACTGAGGCTCAGAGAGCCGGTCTGCTGAGTCACTCCACAGCGAATCATCGCCTGAATTGATCTTCCCAAAGGATGAAATGACTGTAATTCAGAAATGCTAAAATGAATGAGAGATGGAGGGCTATAAATATGCAGAGAAAGAGTTATATGTCTAGATGCAATCTAGTGGGGTACTTGATCCTAAAATGCACTTTTGTCCATTGTCCTGAGGCATTATGTATTACCTCACTCTCCCTGCACACATTTCCCAGATTCCTGCATTTCCTGTCATCCTGACCAATCACAGCTCTGCACACCCACGTCTTTATTTCTTCAAAGTGTTCAATTCTGCACTTTTTTTTTTATTTTATTGCACTCTATTGTACACACCCAAAACCAGTACCTCGCAGTGGTGAACACCTGTGCACCTGTGTGGAAAGTTCCGGAGCGCAGGGTAACACATTTGGCACAGAGCCGGGTGTGTTTAGGGTGTGTGCGGACTTAAGCAGCTCACTTACTCATGCAGCAGGGGTCTGATGACGGTGCTCCCCTTTGTGTGTGCCTCGTACATGAGCGTGTAGAGGTACGGCAGGAGAGTGTAGCGTGTGTTCAGCACGTCCCGAGATGCATTGATGAAGGTTTCGTCCCAGGATACCGGGTCCTGTCTCTGTCAGGGGCGAGACGGCGGGGAGACATAGATCAGCCACTGGCGGGATGAACGCAGGCGACCATTAGCGCATAGCAACAGCGCCACACTCGCCCTCCAAGTGCGCAGCGCGAGACGGCGCTACATTTTCCGCTGGCGGCTTTTGACGGCTTCCTTGTTTCTCTGACATGAGAGTTACTCTGATTAAAGTAGGACAGCTCACACCGCCAACAACATGTGCACCGCAGAGTAACCTCTGTTGGCCAGACAACTAATGTTCATGTTTTTCAGAATTTCAGACTGAACAGCTGTGTCCCCATGTGGGGATGAGTGTGTGTGTGTGTGTGTGTGTGTGTGTGTGTGTGTGTGTGTGTGTGTGTGTGTGTGTGTGTGTGTGTGTGTGTGTGTGTGTGTGTGTGTGTGTGTGTGTGCACATGTTTGTGTGTGAGATAGAGAGAAAAGAGACAAAGAAAGTATGGCCAGTTTAGTAATTGTCTGCCAGATAGTGACCCTCTGCTCAGCTGGTCTGTGGATAGGTTCCTCAGAGTTTTGTGTTCACACTCCCGTGTGTTAATGGGGTGGGTGTGAGCTCATCTTCTCTCACTTAAAAGCAACTTGCCACCAGCTCCTGCACAAAGGGATGACGTGAACGAGAGACTGATAATGGCTTCCCAAGAAACATGTGCTAACAGGCTAACAACTGTTAACACCTAAATGTCTTTAGGACCTGCATTCAACACTTATTGGGAACCGTGTCATCACCACGAACTTTATCGTTCCCCTTTTCTGGCAGTGAGGCGTTACTTTGGGACTAATTCTAAACCAATTTTCACACTTCTATTTTAGTGTCATGTTATACATGGTAATTTAGCCTTTTATGATCCTAAGGCTTTTTTTTTTCATTTAACCTGATAGTGACTCATCGCTGAGGTCTCTGACCTCCCAGCGTATGTTGTGATACTTTTGTGTGTTTTTCACACATATTTTTTGAGAATCTTGGATTCTCTGTAGGTCTTTTTGAACGTGGCCCTACCAACCATATGAACTGAGAACAGATTGTATAAGGGTACGAAAAGATGCTAAATGAAAATAATAAATAAATAACACTTAAAAAAATGGAAATATGAGCCATGTGACTGGAAGATCATCCATCTGAGTGCAAAACATATTTTTTTCCCATTTTATTATAACGGGGTATATTTTTTACAAATACAATTATGAACAACACAGACAACAGCCCTTCCAAGTCACAGTCAGTCACGACCTATAATGACCAGTCACGAACAGTTACAGCCAGTCACGACCCAGCTAAATAGGCGTAGCCCATCCACTCAACACACCAAACATATGGAAGTTTAGCTAGACCTGGACTGGCCTTCCTGCCAGTACACCACAGCACCCTCTGTTGCCCAAGTTGGTTATTACGTTCCGTGCTGTGCGTATCCACGCTGATCAGCCTCTGCAGCGCCGACCCAAACCTCTCTCTCCCGTGGACTCAACCAGAGAGAACAAATTTTACATCAACGTAATGGGTCTCATATTTCCACATTATGGCCGTCTGAATGGAGTAGACCTTCCCCTGTTGGGGCTAACCGGTTTTCTCAAACAAAAGGCTGAATTATTCCAAATGTACTGGGCTCTGACTCCATTAGCACCAACCCTAATGTGATGGAAAGACACCCACGAGCCTCCAATGGCCTCTGAGAAGCCGATTCGGTTTCTCCAGCAGTGGTGGGGAGGAGAAACGGGCCTTTCGGCGCCGGACGCATCGCTGTCCTGGACGCCTCATATCGATGGGCGAGTTTACACCAGCGAATGACATTAGAGGCCGAAGGGGCGATCGATCACCTCCCTGTCTCTAGGGTGAGGTTTCCCTCCCAGCCCCCTGTACCACCATGTTCACGACTCCATCCCCTCCTGTTGTTCCTGTTTTTTTGTTTTCTCGTACATGCCATTTTTTAAATTCCCCCTCTCTCTCCTCCCTCCCTCTCTCTCCTCCCTCCCTCTCTCCGACTCTCCCTGGGCTCTGTCCCTGATGCGTCCCCGTCTTGAGGAGTGCTGCTTCTGTGCAGATGACCCTCCATTTGCCCGACTCCTTCCCGTCAGTAAATGGCCTCTGTGTGTAGCAGCATTAAAGCTAATGATATGTTGGTAGGGTAATTACAGCAGAGAGAGGGAAAGTGGGAATAAACAGGCCCTGCTGCCGGGCGGGTGAGGACGCCGTGTTATTGGGTGTCAGAGTGAAAACACAAAACTGTCTGTGTGTGTGTGTGTTTGGAGGGAGTGAGGCTATATGGACCTTGTGATTGATTCGGCAAAAACAAAATGTCTCCCTTAGTGGCTCCTCCTCCAGTGTGACCGTCTAGGAGCAGGCCCAGGAGCAGGCCCAGGAACACACCCAGGAATCACGTTCGTATGTGATTCGGCTTTCAGGAAGCAAAGCTTCACAGGCCGAGTGCTGACAGCTACTCGTGTGGCTCCGTCTAATGGCCACGCCCTCTTTGTATGTTTGCTGGCCATTTTTATTGTAATCTCCCACTTGTTTAAAACACCCATTTGCAAGCCATTATAAAATGATTGGAATCGAAGTGGGGGATGTGGGGAGTGGTGCTCGGATCACCTTGAAAATTCAATTATGCCCCCGTCTCCCTGTTAGTGATGAAGTCGTGGCATTGTCCCATGAGGAAATTTAGCCCTGCTGCATTGATCGCCACGGTCTGGACTTATTGGATTTTTGCGACTCATTCCAGCACTCAGAAAGGTCACTTTTTACACAAATGCCAATGTGAACACCTGACAACACAGAACCCTATGAGCTCTGACACTACACACCATTTCTGTAGGTACATGTTTGTTGTGTATGTATAAATGTGTGTGTGTGTGTGTGTGTGTGTGTGTGTGTGTGTGTGTGTGTGTGTGTGTGTGTGTGTGTGTGTGTGCTCACCGGGTTACCCTTGCCATTGTGGTTTCTGGAATATGGGTAGAATGCTCCTAGCTGCATCCAGCGAAGACACATTTCATATGTTGCCGGGTTGAAAAACCCACAGATGTCTGCCCCAGTCTAGAGGATGCACACAAGCCTGGTGAGCTACACAGTGCTGAGAACTACAGCATCAATTTTCACAGGTGCAACACATGGAGGAACTACAATAACTGCAATGCACTTCCAGAGCACATACATCCAGTAAGAAATTAACAACTCCTCCAAATCAATAGTGATATCTATCTGCAGATCAGGCAAAGGAGCTTACATATGATATACCAAACAAACTGAACTCCATCATTCCTAAGAGAAAGAGAGAGAGACATAAAGAGTGAGATAGAGAGAATGTCAGTCTATGAACATCAACATAACAAAGCAGCTTTGTCTCAGAGAGTGAGAGGTGTGTTTACTGGAACAAAGGAGCGATTCGTCATTCATCTCAACAACCTTCAGACACCTACGTGAACACATCCTCTCTCTCTCTCTGTCACACACACACACACACACACACACACACACACACACACCTATAATAGACTTGTGAAGTTGGTTCCAGGTGGCACTGTTGTCGCCTAGCCAGTGTCCGGCCCACTGCCCGCTGCTTGGGTAGGTGGAGCGGGTGACAATGATTCCTCTCTTCTTTGTCACTTCTCGCAGGGCGCTGTTATGTACACACACACGTGCACACACACACACACACACACACACACACACACACACACACACACACATTTCACTGCTTTCTTAACCTGTAACTCCTCTACACACACATTAAGACCAAGCTTCCCTGTCGGAGAGAAGAGGGGCTTACTTGTAAGTGGGCTTGGTGTGAGACCAGCCGTACAGGTTGTGGACGTCGTAGTGCTTGACTGCGTCCCCATTTGGAAGCACCTGCTGACTGTTCATGCACAGAGTCTTGTGCTTTAGGCCTTCGTGCTTAGATTCCAGCGCTGACAATGAGTCAAACAGGCATGTTTAGGCTCCTGGGTGTGTTTCTCAGGCCAGAATAATTCAATAAATGCTACTCAAAGATAGACGTTCAGAAGGAGTGAAGGGAGGGAGAGGGAGAGAGAGAGAGAGGTGGAGGTGATGCTGACTCACGTGGCATGTAGGGTGGGTAGTCGTACTTAGAAGGCCCTGGACACTTCCCCCCAACGGTGCCGTGGACAAAACTGGCCGGTTCGTTCATGTCCTTCACACATCATTCCGGCAAATCAGTGACAAGGTTAACAGCCGTCAAGGTTGTTGCCGAGGAACACACAGTGACATTTTACATTTGCCTGTTCTGACTGTTTGTGGTGACGTATGACTTTCTAGTTCAGTGAGAAGAAGGCATGACTTGGTCTTGACTTTCTAATCGTTATTATTATGAGGCAAATAAAGTGAATTCAAAACTTTTTGACACTGAACTACATTTTCAGTATAAGAGAACCAGGTAAACCACCTGCTTATTGAATTCAGAATTCGGTATTTTGCCTAAAAAGTTTAGTTTAATTAGAACTTACAATCCACAGTCCATCAAATTTCATAACATTATTGTAGAATTCAGAAATCTCTCTATGCCACCAAGCTGCTGTTGTGTTTCGGAAGAAATCTGGAAACGCTGTATAAGCTCTGTAAATCTGTGAGAAACACACACACACACACACACACACACACATACACACACACACACACACACGCACACACACACACACACACACACACACACACACACAGTGGGTCAGGTATGATGAGCTCCCATCATCCTATTGTCCTCTGATTGGATCCATGACAGCGTTCATGTCTCCATCATCATCACTGACTGGATCAACCATGCAATTACACCACATTGTATCGATGATTCCAACGCAGGTGCTTTATGAGGTAAAACTGGAGGGTCGTTCTGTGATTGCAGCTTGACAGGAGATCGGGTTAGTCTTATGTTTAGGAGACTCATGAACAGACAGGGAGGACAGAATACCTTTACTTGAGTGTCCCAGTCCAGAGACTCATTTACTGTGACGTTGGGATAGTCAGGCCACACCTGGTGTAGAGGGATGGACACAGCATAATTAACTCTGTCTGTCATCATTTCAACTTATCGAGACATCCTTGTGTCAGGGTGCGATACCTTTCCCCAGACGATAGAGTGATCATCAAGTGATGAAGTGATGAAGACGTTTTCCCTGACACCGCGTTCATAAGCAGGGTAGGACGTCTCATTGGCCGAGATGGCTGGATCCTGCGAGCGTAAGGAACTAGAGTTTAATTCCGCATTTTGCTCACCTTCGTGCTAGCTATCGCAGCCCTCACACCCCTCCTAGCCCTCAGGGACAGGAACGGGGGGGGGGGGGGGGGGGGGTGGAGGAGTGTGGTGGCCATACCAGGATGAAGATGAACCGCAAGCCCTCCTTCTGCATCTTCTCCACCCATTCTGGCAGACCGCTAAACGCAGGATTCAGCTTGAAGTCCACCTGCCGCTCCATGTAGTCGATGTCCGCGTACTGCACGTCCTGCAGGGGCGGAAAGCTCACAGTGAGGCACACGTGCAGTCGTAAAGCTCACAGTGAGGCACACGTGCAGTCGTAAAGCTCACAGTGAGGCACACGTGCAGTCGTAAAGCTCACAGTGAGGCACACGTGCAGTTGTAAAGCCCACGGTGAGGCACACGTGCAGTCGTAAAGCTCAAAGTGAGGCACACGTGCATTCACATGTGAGACACCAGCAAGCTCTTAGTTATCAAGGTCATTGTCCAGTATCTCACGCAGGACGGTCTCATAAAAAGCATGTGGAGGTGTGTTGGCCCTGATTGTTTTTCATTTTTAATATATTCGTTTTGCTCATGGAGTGTTTTAGCAGACAACAAAGCCTTGTGTCACTCTGATGCTTTTATGACCAGGTGAGTCACTGCTATCAGTTAACAACAGTGCTACAAATCTCAACCTTGAGCGGCAGCCAAACGGTCGTAAAGCATCTAATCTCTCCACTTACTGTTAGCTTCCGAGCTGATTAGCTTGCATATTAACTTTTACCACATGTGTAATGAGGATGTGCATATTATGAATGTTCAAAAAGCTCACAGGCTTGGGAAAATCAGGGAGACACATGTCTGCAGCAGGAGAATGAGGGAGAGCTTATAGCAATGATGTAACCAGTAGGGGGAGGAGCCTAAAACACTTACGTAAGGGATGCCGGCATCTTTCATTTCCTGGTACAGAGTTTTTATCTCCTGATCATTGGCGTAGCCATAGCGACAGAGCTGGAACCCCAGTGACCAATAAGCTGGGAGGACTGGTCGTCCAATCATCTGTTAGACCCAAACACACAGGCAGAGCAAAGAGTAATTAAAAACAACAACAACAAAAAAACCTACCCAGCTGCCCCAGCTGCCCCAGCTGTCTACCACTGCCTCATCTCTATGTGACTTTCTTTAAATAAATATTGATGTCTGTGGGGTTTGTGTGTGTGTGCATGTGTGGTGTTTGTGGGTTTATATATGTGTGTGTGTGTGTGTGTGTGTGTGTGTGTGTGTGTGTGTGTGTGTGTGTGTGTGTGTGTGTGTGTGTGTGTGTGTGTGTGTGTGTGTTGACTGAGCACACTGTAGGCAATGAAGCGGAGAGGTCCCAGATGCTAAAGCTCATCAAGCCAGAGAGAATCACCACACACACACAGACGATACATACACACATACACAGACACACACTGAACACACAATCGCACACACAGACACCCGAACACATACACTCACGTATACAGGAACCCAAACAAACACCCAGTAATACACACCCACAAACACACGCACACACAGACACACACCTAAACAAACACACACTCACACACGCAGGCACGACTCACATCTGTGTACTGTTGCACCACCAGTTCTGGCGTGGGTCCCATCACCATGTAGAAGTCCAGAATCCCCCCAATCGTGCGGTAGGTAAGGGCTGGAGTTGGCTGGAGCGTAACATCTGAAGCACATGTACAAACTCACTGCGTTAGGGAAAAGGACAGCAATTTATTGCTGTATATATCCCAAAGATATCCCAAAATCTGAAAAAAAGGATTCCGTGGTAATAGAGTTGTAATTTATTAAATTCTGTATGGTCAAGGTCATGAACTCTTCCAGACTTTCAGACATGCATGTTTAAGTATGGGTATGTGAGTGTGTGTGTGTGTGTGTGTGTGTGTGTGTGTGTGTGTGTGTGTGTGTGTGTGTGTGTGTGTGTGTGTGTGTGTGTGTGTGTGTGTGTTTCTCAGGCTGCACATCGTATCTCTCCACATATGTGCAGTTGCAGGATGTGGTGGTATTGGAGCTGCAGTATTTATGGTGTGCTTCCAGCTCCGTGGCGTGCCACACTTGTTATTGCATTTCCCACAGTCCATTCACCACAGCTTACAGGAACGTCTGAGCCTTAATGCCAGCCAGGCAAACATGCCGACTGTGCTTTAGGAGTGGCTCCGGGGGTGGGGGGAGCGACGGTAGCGTGGGACAACAGCGTGGGACAGCAGCGTGCTTGGGTTTCTCCCCCAACATCCTGGAGCGTCTCCGCCATCGTGCTGGGACGGAGTGCTCCCTCCCACTGACGCACTTTTCAAAATGCTCGTTTATTCCCCGGAAGCTGGTTGTGAGGTGGAGGAAGCGATACGAGCTTGCGTGCGCATGTTTGTGTGTGTGCTTGAGTGTGTGTGTGTGTGTGTGTGTGTGTGAGAGAGAAAGAGAGAGAGAGAGAGAATGAGAAGGAGTATGGATTCTGAATGTATAAAAATTTTTATAATCATGTGCATCATCAGCAGCTCACTGCTCTAGTTCATCATGTCTGATCGATTCCTAAGGATGAGATGAGTCTCCAAGATGAGTCTCCAGGTGCAGAAACCTGGACACCATCACTACAATGAAGCCGTTGTGGGGAGGAGCTGTATATGGATGTGTAAGAAGCAGATATGTGGTCTGGTGTTGGGCTCACAGGAGGAGGTGTGTGGGGTTGGCTTTCTCACAAAGAGGAGAATAAGTGTCTCCACCAAGGTTTTTGAACAACTGTCTAATTTTCTATCTTTAAACTGCTGTTTTGAAATGTTTGTTTAATGGTTGCAGCCATACCAAAACGCTGAGATGCTTCTTACGAGATTCGTAATGACCCCTGTTTAAATACAGATTCTAGAAGAAATCTGTTCTTCTGCTGCTTGAGCTCAGTGCTATCTTTGACACAATCAATCATAAAATACGGGAGGCACAATTGAGAACAAAGCTGGACTCTCAGGAATGGTCTTAAACTGGTTTGGGTCATATTTGGACAGCAGGAACTACATTACTGAAATAGACAAATATGTATCTGAGCGGATGGCTAGGACCTGTGGTGTCCCTCAGGGTTAAGTTCTGGGACTGCTTTTATTCCGTTTATATATACGTTCCCTTGGGCAAATCCTACAAGTCTATGGAATGTCTCACCACAGATGTGCACATGATACTCATACACATGATTTATTTGTCTATGTAATCAAACGACGATCATTACAGCGACTCACAATGTCAGTGCCATGAACATATTACAAACTGAATGTGCAGAAACGTCCTGCTGCTGAATACCGATAATACTGTTAATACTGACAACACTGATAATGCTGATACTGGCATAGACCCATTGCTTGTCTCGACTCCACAGCCCTCAAGTCAAAAGAACACAGGTGTTCTGATGGACTCCATCTTCTCAAAAATGTTAACAAAATTTGAATCCTCTTATTTTGTCTGTGCCTTTATTTGTAAAAATTAATTACTGCAATTAATTACTGCAATTGTTCCCTTACTGATCTTCCAAAGAACACAGCCAGACAAATTCAGTTGATTCAAAACGCAGCTGCCAGAGTTCTTATTACAGCCGAAGAGCAGAACACATCACGAAGCATGGAGCTGTCACCAATTCTCAAAGATGCACTGACATTGGGCATGTGTGTGTGTGTGTGTGTGTGTGCATTCAGAGCCTCACCCATGGCATTACTGTTCAGCAGGAGTACCCCGTGGGCATGGCCGGTTGTCTCTAAACCCATGTAGAAGGGATGCACACCATAGCAGTTCATCTTATCCTGCAGTTGGAGCAGTGTAGAGGAGAGAGGGCGGGGTTACAGCAAGACACACACACATTTAAGTTGTTTGTCTCCCATGCGACAGCAGCAGTAAGACATCAGTGCATCTCCTCCCACTATCTCATTCAGCCTACTTCTCTATTTCTACCCCTCTATGCATGCCTGTCTTCCCGTACTGACACACACACATACCGCTCCCACTCCCTCACTCTCTCCCTCCTCCGGGGCTCATGCATATAGTGATGGAGAGAGCCCAGAGAGAGAAGTCGTTGGCATGCCCAGTAACGAGGGCTGGTACCGCCTGACAGCAGCTACCGTGGTCCTTTCACCACACTGCTCTGGTAGATCCCACACCGAGATGTCGCCATCTCTGGACACGTCTCCAGGCCGAGCGGGCAGGCTTTCACGCAGCGAACGGCCACGTGTTGTTTCGGGAACTACTGCTTAAATCTTCCACATCCCGTTTACGCTTTCACAGTTTTGCAATGAGCCTAGAAGATCGCACATTCATACCCTTTACTGTGGAAGATTACCGCCGAAATGAGTGCCCACTCAAGTCAGGGGCACTTTGGGCATGGTATGTGTAAACATCTGAAGCAATTATGCGGTATGATGTTTAATTGTAGTGCAGGATTGACTGTCCTCTCTGCCCTGTATTTTTTAATTTGAGGATAAATACCCTCATACACATATTCCATGCACATCTAAATGTAAAATCTAAATGATAATTTTGCTATTCTTCTATGTTTCAAATCCTTTTAAACTGGACTACAAACAGATATTTGAGGCATTTTTCTTAATATTGAAGTTGATTTGCTGTCTAAGTGTGCTGAGGAGTGCCTCAAGATCCCACCAGGATCTAGTAAACGCCTAGTGGATCCCACTGGAAATACGTTATGGATCCTACTGGAAATATGTGGGGAGGGGACCTCACTCACCCCTGGAGGCTGGTCCTTACTGAACATGCCCCAGGTCTGCCAGTTGAGGTCATGTCTGAAGCTGGAATGCTCCGTCTCGCCGAAGCCGTAGATGTTGCGGGACGGCAGACGAGTGGAGATCTGAATAAACATGTCTGAGAAGGTGAAAGTTGGCAGTGTGGAATCCCAGCTTCATGATGAGAGAGAGTGACAAAGCAAGCGGTGTGGGGAAACAACAACACGAGCACATGTAAAAGCGATAGAGGAAGAAAAAGACAGAAGGGGCAGAAAAGGTAAATATTAAAGAAACGTACATACACATATACACAACATTCCAAGGTTCCAAAATGTCCTACGAACATGGACGCCCCTGTGCTCACTTACATGGTGGTTCCTGTATCCTTTCTGATCACTCTGATGCCAAATGGTTGTTGGGAAACTTTGACTTCGTACTTCCTCTTAGCCTCATCAGTCTCAGGATTCTTGGATATGTTGATAGGCACGGGGACTTCATATCGCTTTTCAGCTGGGTCATAAATCTAGGAAAACAATGACATTTAGTATGTTACCCATAGTTTCCTTGTCTTTCACTTTTCTTACTGAGTTTAAGGTAAAATAAGCAAGCAAGGTCCAAAAAATAAGCAACAACAACAGCATTATTTTGTAATCTGTAATGTACAGCGCTGACTATTCATAAGATAATTTCAAAAGTTCAGCAGAACTTTTTGGCAGACACGTTTGATTCGTAGTCGGCACCTTAAAGCGCAGGGAGTGGTCGGTGAGGTAGGTGATCTCCACACGCAGGGTGTTGATGTTTTCGGACAACGCCCAAGGACTCCTGTACTTCTGGTTGCGGGTGATAGTGAAAGTCAAGCCACTCGAGGTGTTCTGCAATGCTGAGTCGTACGTGTAGCCGTAGTCCGAAGGGTAGTAGCACGATGGGACGACATTGATGTCTGACGGCTGGGGAGAGAGAAGATGAATTGCGAGTTACTAAAACAGAATTCAGTGAATGAGATATAGATACTGCAATATGGCAATGTGGCAACAGCGAAGTGGCAGTTTCCCTAATGCCCCTAATGGAGAGAAAAGAGAGAAACACTAGAAATATTTAGGTCCAAATCCAGCTTGCGGCTGGTCTCATGGTCCGGGTCTGGGTCTGAATTTGGTCCTCACCTCCCAGATGCAGCCACGTTTACTGCAATCGTTTTCGTCGGGGAGGATGTCAGGTTGGCAGTTGAAGCGCTCTAGGGTGGAGACACCAGAGAACCTGACTGTGTAGTTCTTCGCCAGCTGCAGGTGGAGTCTCCTCAGGTACAGGACCTGGTGAGTAATGACAGAGGTTTGGACAGGGCTGTTCGGTGCTGCAGCGCCCCCTGGTGGACAGTGTGGGGCTGGCGCGTGGAAGGCCAGGTGATTGGTGTGTTTAAGTCTCTAGTCTGTGCTCCCTTCAGCATCCACGTTGTAAATCTGATTGACACTAATGGGGCACATGTTCGAGGAGGGGCAGGGGGTTGGGGGTGGGGCCTGGGTGTAGCCATAATGTGCTGCCATTCTACTGTGACCATAAGCTGTAGGAGACAGATGACACATGTCCTTTATCATCGTACTCTGGTGGGCGTGTGTGTGTGTGTGTGGAGAGACAGTTCTGACAGGGAGCCTTCTCTCGTGTTTGCACTCTGTGTCACTGTGTCAGCCTAGCTTCACTGTGTCAGCCTAGCTTCACTGTGCTCAGCTTTGCCTATTTAAAGCCAAAGGTCATGCTCCATTCTACTACTGTGATTACAGCTTTCCATTTGGAACTCAGTATTTGTTTATCCATAGACCATTGTGCTGATCACTACACGTTAAACTGCCTCCAGTCCATAATATGTTCCTTTGTCATTTGGGCTCTACATCTTTCACTGCACACCAGTAACTACGCCTGGGAACATTCATCTCAATGCTCACAAAATGTGGAAAAAAAACACCTAAGTATCACTCCCGTACTCTGCATTCTGGTAAACTGGAAATTCTTTGTTTTACACACTAAATGGCAACGTGCCGGTGGTCCGTACTGTGAAACACACTCACCTCCCTCATGTCGTCGTACTGGATGTCAGACCCAGGCACGGTGGAGACCTTGCCCCCCTCGATGATGGTCACATTAATTTGTGGGCTGCTCATCCCCAGTACAGTGATGTTCTCAAACACCAGGTCATTGGGGTCAGTGTAGCCGTTGTGCACAACCTCCATCAATAGTGATTCCTGAAAGAGACCAGTTCCCACACCACAATAAAACCATGGTGCATGACTGGGTGAGCGGAAATGAACCCTGTCAGGCACTGAACAAAACATATGACTTCTTCCAAGTCATAGAAACACAACTTACAATTTAAGTAAAGTAAATAGAAATAGAGGACCAAAATAGAAAAATGTACTTTCCTTCACAATGTTTTCTGTTATGTGTTGAGTGAATTTCACACCAAAATGAAATAAACCAGTTGACAGTTACTAGATTTTCTTCATTCATTACCTTCTATATATCATTTCTGGCCAAATTTGCACTTTCATTTGATCTTAGATTAAATTTGATGCACATTAGACATGGTCAAATATTGATAATGCATAAGACATACTTTGCTAAATTTGAACTGATAGTGGATGTAGGCCCCAGTTGAAACAGTATCTGATAGAGGGAGAGAGAAAGAGTTCAAGTGAGTTCAGCTGTGGAGAGATCAAAAGGTAAATTATTGCAAATATTTAATCAATACAGTTCTGTAAAGGGAGACTAACCTTAGACTCACTTTGATTAAGCAATTTGCTATTTATTAACATAATAATAAAAACTGATTACTGATTACAATCATTTAGATAAACTGTATACAGCGAATGTGCTGATAAGGTCCCAATTAAACAGGGATAGTGAAACACGCACAGATGATCCACCCACTACTCTGGTCACTCAAAGAGGGACCAGGGAATATCTGTCTACAGGAAGCAAAAATGCACTTTTTAAATTTTCAGCAAATCGACCAAAATACCTCGAGAATCTCCATCATCCCAGAACAGCTCGCCTGATGCTTGGTTGTTGTCATCCAGTGCAATGATCAAACCCATGGGCAATCTGCGACTGTGAGAGAACACATATCATCTTCATCATCATCATCATTATCATCAAGAACAGCAGCACACAGACTGACACACCTCCAAAATCTCCTTAGCCGAGAACTGAATAAAGACTGTGGTACAGATGGCGTTTTTTATTTTTGCAAAGAACATCTACACCATGTGCCTGTGTGCGCATATTCCCTTTCGCAGTTTTCTGCTGCGAAGAGAAAGGACCGTCCCCTCTACATGGATCCTCTTAAGAAGAGGTGTGAGAGAGGCGCGTTATTTGTGTGGAAGCTCTTCTCTAAAGGAGCCAGGTAACCCCATCAAAATTCAGCTGATGTGTGCACACTTGAACTGGAGACCGTGAAGGAGGAGTTGAGGCACGGAAAACGGTGCCGACCGTGAAACGAAAGAAGAGGAACTTTAAACAAAGGGTATCACACCGGGCGGTGCGGACAGCTGGGCGGGATGCGAGCTTAGCGAAAGGAAGATAAAGGTTCGTTACGGGAGCCTTCGTTTCCCCCCAGCAGCCTTTCCTGCAAAGTGGCAACACCTCGGCCTACGAAGTGAGACCTCTCGTGTCTCATTGCATTCATACAGCAACTGTAACCTAAAAATGAAACATTGCTCACCTCTGAAGCAAGAGGTATACCCCAACGTTGGACAGGACGAACGCTACATTCCGTCTGCTAGCACTGTTAATGGGGCTCTCTGCGCGACACTCATTAGCCGCCAGTAACGAACGCCACCTTCCTCCATCTTGCAGCCCCGTGGGACCATTTGACGCCAAAGAGGACAGACATGGCACTTAATGCCAGGAGGGAACGAAACAGGGAATGACTTGTGGGCTTCATAAAATAGATGGGCAGGTGTTGTAGGAGCACTGGATGTGAGGGAATGGGATGGCACTTCAAAACTCCGATACTTCAAAGGCAAGGAACTTTGAAATCGCTTCCCCACTATTCACTGAAGCAGCTGTTGGCTAATGAGGCCAGTTTTGCCCTTAAAGGAGCACAGCTACCTCTCGTGCTGGTCCTATGGATTGCTAATCAGTGGGGGCGTGGTTACCTGTGGGTAGTAGTGACCGCAGGTCTTTGGGTAGGGAGAATGGCTCCGCCTCTAATGTGCAGGCCGAGCTTGTCTATCGGCAGCTTCATGTCAAAATGCCCTTTGCGTTCCTTGATCTTTTTCTCCTGCAGGGCAAGAAAAAGTGAATCCGTTAACATAATCCTCATCCTCACTGGTCTGCAACTGAGTGCAAGTTGTTTTCTTTAAATGAACCTTTGTCAGCCTGACTGATGGAGACGCACTACAACAGCTCAGACACAAAAAGGCACAGGAACGAATTCTTTTATCTTTAAAGAGCATCTCCACAGCATGTAATCACTGCCTTAAAGCGCCCCCATGTCCTCTATACCCATGTCTGTTTGTCTCCATCCCTCTGCCTCTGTTTCTTTCACCCTCTGTTTTCCCTTCTCTCTCTCTATTTCTCCATATCTCCTGTTTCTTCGAGTCCTCCCCCATCGCTCTGAAGGGGTCCGTAAGTAATTCCAGATCTTATCTAGCTTTCTTTGTCACACAACTCCATACAGAGTGGTTCTGTTCACAACCCATCTACACATCTACACATCAGATGTGCTGGGATCACATCTGACCTACAACACATTCATCACGCTTTTAATTGACAAGGTATACTTCAAACTCATTTCATTATAACTCAAACACACACACACACACACACACACACACACACACACACACACACACACACACAAACCACCTAGACCTACAAAGAGGCCGATCATGGGGGTAAGCTTTGGTTTGTCTTATCACCATGTGCGATCAGTGGCTATTAATCTGCCGGGGGAAAACCCCTAAACAGCCTGTGAAGAAGTTACTGTTACAGAGATTGGTGCTGTCATTGGCTCGCAGTGTTAAAAATATGGCAGTGGTTTCCAGTAGAGATCCTAACTGGTTTGTAACTGGTCTGTGGATTTATGCGCTTCTAAATCTCCATCTCATTTAGAGTGTCACATTAAAAAGACAGCCAGAATTCCAGCCATGCCCTATTTCAGGGAGAGTACTTTACTAGGTCGAAATGAACGACTCAGTCATAAATGAGTTTAAAGAAAAGATCTTTTTTAGGCGTCCTCAATCGAAGACCACTTTTAAAAGATAAAAGTTGATTTGTACAGAATTGAAGTGTGACACGCAGAAAAAAATGCATGTAATTCCCTATGGCTTATCCTGGTGTCTAATTCATTCGGAGCTAATATCAGTCACACAGCATGGAATCATACACGCCGAGGGACAGGATGAAGCAGGGAGCCGCTGACTGAATGGTGAGGGAGAGAGAGAAAGAGTAAGAGAATGAGGATGAGAGAGTAAGGGATGAGAGAGAGAAACAGTAAGAGAGAATGAGGATGAGAGAGAGAAAGAGATAGAAGAGGGAAGAGAGAGAACAAGGGATGGGGGAGAAAGAGAGTGGGGAGCAGTGAGTGGATACTTACCGTCTCGTAGTCATACCACACAGCGTCAGGAATGTAGGCGTTCACTGTGTCCACACCCTACAAAGGACAACAGACAAGCTGAGGACAGAAGCATACAGATAAGCAATATACAAACGCATCTAGATCCAATGTGTGGTCAAGCCTAGTCCTGCCCTAGCCACACACACACACACACACACACACACACACACACACACACACACACACACACACACACACACACACACACACACACACAGTATGCAAAACGAATCAGTGCCGAACATATACAAGTACATGTGTGAACACGTCCCATATGCAGTTAAACTAATGAAGCGATTTATATTGAAATTTTATTACCCGATCTCTGTGTTCCTACTGGCAGCCAGAGACTGAGCAACAATGGAGGGACCAGATTCTGCTCTCGCACTCCACACCAAAACATGAGACTTCCCACACCAAAACATGAGACTTCCCACACCAAAACATGAGACTTCCCATACCAAAACATGAGACTTCCCATACCAAAACATGAGACTTCCTATACCAAAACATGAGACTTCCTATACCAAAACATGAGACTTCCCATACCAAAACATGAGACTTCTTATACCAAAACATGAGACTTCCTGTACCAAAACATGAGACTTCCCATACCAAAACATGAGACTTCCCATACCAAAACATGAGACTTCCTATACCAAAACATGAGACTTCCCATACCAAAACATGAGACTTCTTATACCAAAACATGAGACTTCCTGTACCAAAACATGAGACTTCCCATACCAAAACATGAGACTTCCCATACCAAAACATGAGACTTCCTATACCAAAACATGAGACTTCCTATACCAAAACATGAGACTTCCTATACCAAAACATGAGACTTCCTGTACCAAAACATGAGACTTCCTATACCAAAACATAAGACTTCCCATAAAAAGAATTAGTGGTGCATTAAGTCTAAATTACACTTGAATATTTAGACTTATTTTCCATCCATATATTTAGAATGTTCCATCTTCATGGTGGTAGACATCACAGAAATCCGAACATCTGCAAAGTGAATACTGGTCTAATCCTCATTTCTGTGGTGGGCTGTGCCATTTGGGCAGTTCAATCAGTTATTCCCTAAGCCAGTCCTCTAGCTGGTCACATTTTTTGCTCAATTTCAGCTCCAACCACAAGGAAGCAAAGAATACTTGAAGAATATAGAAAAACTTCCAGAATAGTGAATACTGAGCACTTCAGGAAACTAGTGAAGTTGGCAGGGGGACAGAGTAGAAAGACTCACAAACAGGTGGACCGGCAAACACTCATACAAAAAGCCCCAGCAGGAGTCTAAGTGATGGTGTAACTCGCAGATGCTGTGGAAATGAGCTGCCCCTTAAAACCAGAGCAGCGGTGAGGAAGGAAAAGGAGAAGGAGCAGGAGAAAGAGGCCAGTCTCGCCACCCAAACACCACAGTGTGGGAGTCTGAGTTCAGCTGGGCTGGATCTGCCAGTCAGATGCTGGAGATCATTAGAGGAACGCTTAGACTGCTTAGCCATGAGTCAAAACGTCTGCTTAACACTTGGCCTCCCAAGTTCGGGCAAGGAACCGGAATTTCAGTAACGGGTCACTTGGGGATGCGGATGCATATGGATTTTTCTGAGAGGAACTGTTAGAATGGGCAGAACTGTTAGAATGGGCCATCATTCTGCCTGACACAGGCCTCCCGGGACCGGGATAAACTCAACACTGGCCTCTCCTCCCACTCTTACTCACAAGCACTCTCAGACTTGTTCAGTGCAGGCCTTTTGTGAGAGCTTTCTCAAGGATCCAATATGAATGGGAATATCTATATCACACACACCCACACACGCACACACACACACACACACACACACACACACACACACACACACACACACACACACACACACACACACACACACACATATGTATTTGTAACATGTGAGAGGCCATGATAAATTGGCAATTAATCATCCATTTTAACATGACCGCCATCTATCTCCAGCTCTAATTTCTTTGTAATGAGGTCAGCACTCTCATTAGAGAGAGATGGAAGAATGGAGCAAGATGAAGAGGGAAAAAGTCCCATCCTTCTCTAGTGTGTCCCAGTGGAGGTCACCATCACGGCCCCCGAGGGAGCGCAGAGTGGCTCGATAGCAAGGGCATGTTTGTGTGTGTGAGAGAGACGGAGCGAGAGACAGATAAGGGGCGCAGGAGAGATAGTGAGTGTGTGTGTGTGTGTGTGTGTGTGTCTGTGAGAGAGAGGGAGAATGTGTGTTTTACATACGTTATCTAGCACAGGTGTAATGAGCAGATGGGAACCCCACAGGAACTGACGGTCCACTGTCCAGGCTGCCTTATCAGAGTAGAATCTGAGCAGCAAAAACAAAACGAGGATCTGTGTAGGTCTGGGGAGTAAACCAGTCTATCCACGGCACTGCTGTGTGTAAAGCCATGTAGTGAATATTTTTGCAAGAATCACTGCTAAATGTATTTGCTTTGTAACTGGGTGAAAGACGTGCCGCTCATTTTTTTCTGTCTCTGAAGTTTGAATAACTTTTAAAATGTTATAATTTCAAAATTAAGCTATATTTTACTTTGAAATATCTTTTTCTTTGGGCCACTATCTTGACATGCCTGATTTTATTACGTTCTGAGATAATATTGAGAGAAAAAGGGCAAAATTGTCTAAACGGTGTAACCATGAAAATAAAAATGCAGCACCAAGTATATAAGTTGTAAAATCAGTGATGTAGGTCTCCTAAAAGGGTAGTTTTATTGAGAGTTTTGAAGTCAAAATGGAAGACAAATTAAGGCCTTGGACATTAGACTAACACTTTCAGTCATCTTCTGTACTTTAGCTATCAGAGAAAGACACAGGGAAAGATCACAAACACCCAGTCACAGATCTGCCCAGGGAAACACAGGTGCAGATGAGGGAAGAGTGGAAGCAGTGTCAGATACAGTACAGAGAGACGAGAAGAAGAAAAGGGTGCTTACTGAAGTTTTGAACCTTACTCCTCTATCACTGAATTCAACAGCAGATGAGCAGCTTTTAATTGCCCTCCAGAGCCCATAGTGTATGTTGCTGATCGTAACTATGTGCAGCCAAGTTTACAATTTGAATTGAGTTTTTCTTCTGTCTGCTAGATATCATCTTACATTTGATTGTTTTTAATGTAATATGATGAATAAGGTGTATGAATTGTTCTTACTGTACTATAATCTGAGGTCAGTCCGTTAAAAGTATTTATATAGTATTTTAAAAATCATTACATTTTGAAATTTATTAAAACACCTAAATCACTTAACTTCACAACTTTTTATTCAACTTTAATTGCTTGTTGTCAGTTGGTGTATCTGATAAATGTCAATTGGTGTAACCAATGTTTCTCATAACAATCTAATATTGCACAAAAAAGTTACTATGCATATGATTTCAGCACTGTACTACACTGTAAAAATGAAATTTAAAATTATTTTAAACCAACTGACCCAAGATTAGAGAGAAAACATTAATGTCTATGGTATATTGACTTGTTCAGTACACCAAAAATTGTTTTAGTTTAAATATAATTTAAAAATATATCTCATAATAAATCACTTATTCCATCTGTACACTCACATAACTTCTATAAGGCTAAATTATTTAATACTTGTCATGCTTTTGTGTGGTTACACCATTTGACAATTTAATCTGACTCTTTAATTGGTTAAAAACGGTAAAAAATGCTATGGCACCAACAGAAATGCAAACTATACAGCTAAACAAACATCTAGCATGTTGATTTAACTTAAAGCATATTTTTGATTTGGACACCATTCCTTATTTGTCACTGACCCAACTTTAGTTTTGGATGAGTTGGGTGAGTCAACAGCATTACAAGCCAGAAGAGGATACTCACTCATGCATAATGGGTCGCACCACGGTGTCTCCGTTGATGTGAGCCTTGTAGAAGAGCGTGTAGAGGTATGGCAGGAGGGTGTAGCGGATCTCCAGGTAGTGCTTGGAGGTGTTGACTAGCAGTGAGTTAGGTCCAAAGGAAGCAGGATCTTGGTCCTGCAGTAAGTTGGAGGGATGGGTAGTGCGAGGTTTGGAGTGGTGGTGGGAGGAGACGGGGGGTGGAGGGATCAGGGTGAGAGGGCAGACAGGGCCAGACAGAGGAGCAGAAATGTGATGGGGAAAGCAATTACCGAGATATGAAGAGGTCAGGGCCTAAAATAGCATAAGGGCTGTAAACTTCACCACAAATGACACCATAAGCCATTTTTTATGGAAAAAAAATTAACATTTCGTCCATGGATTCCCAGAGACAATTTATATCCTCAAATACTTTTTTTTCTTTTTCTTCAACCTAGGCCAGTGAAGTAGTGCAGTAAACTCCCCTAATGAGGTAATGCAGTAACCCCCCCCATGAAGTAGTGCAGTAAACTCCCCTAATGAGGTAATGCAGTAACCCCCCCCCCCCCATGAAGTAGTGCAGTAAACTCCCCTAATGAGGTAATGCAGTAACCCCCCCCATGAAGTAGTGCAGTAAACTCCCCTAATGAGGTAATGCAGTAACCCCCCCCCATGAAGTAGTGCAGTAAACTCCCCTAATGAGGTAATGCAGTAACCCCCCCCATGAAGTAGTGCAGTAAACTCCCCTAATGAGGTAGTGCAGTAACCCCCCCCCATGAAGTAGTGCAGTAAACTCCCCTAATGAGATAATGCAGTAACCCCCCCATGAAGTAGTGCAGTCAACTCCCCTAATGAGGTAATGCAGTAACCCCCCCATGAAGTAGTGTAGTAAACTCCCCTAATGAGGTAGTGCAGTAACCCCCCCCATGAAGTAGTGTAGTAAACTCCCCTAATGAGGTAGTGCAGTAACCCCCCCCCCCCCATGAAGTAGTGCAGTAAACTCCCCTAATGAGGTAATGCAGTACCCCCCCCATGAAGTAGTGCAGTAAACTCCCCTAATGAGATAATGCAGTAACCCCCCCATGAAGTAGTGCGGTAAACTCCCCTATTGAGGTAATGCAGTAACCCCCCCATGAAGTAGTGCAGTAAACTACCCTAATGAGGTAATGCAGTAACCCCCCCATGAAGTAGTGCAGTAAACTCCCCTAATGAGGTAATGCAGTAACCCCCCCCCATGAAGTAGTGCAGTAAACTCCCCTAATGAGGTAATGCAGTAACCCCCCCCCCCATGAAGTAGTGTAGTAAACTCCCCTAATGAGGTAGTGCAGTAACCCCCCCATGAAGTAGTGCAGTAAACTCCCCTAATGAGGTAGTGCAGTAACCCCCCCATGAAGTAGTGCAGTAAACTCCCCTAATGAGGTAGTGCAGTAACCCCCCCCCCATGAAGTAGTGCAGTAAACTCCCCTAATGAGGTAATGCAGTAACCCCCCCATGAAGTAGTGTAGTAAACTCCCCTAATGAGGTAGTGCAGTAACCCCCCCCCCATGAAGTAGTGCAGTAAACTCCCCTAATGAGGTAATGCAGTAACCCCCCCATGAAGTAGTGTAGTAAACTCCCCTAATGAGATAATGCAGTAACCCCCCCATGAAGTAGTGCAGTAAACTCCCCTAATGAGGTAATGCAGTAACCCCCCCATGAAGTAGTGCAGTAAACTCCCCTAATGAGGTAGTGCAGTAACCCCCCCCATGAAGTAGTGCAGTAAACTCCCCTAATGAGATAATGCAGTAACCCCCCCCCATGAAGTAGTGCAGTAAACTCCCCTAATGAGGTAGTGCAGTAACCCCCCCATGAAGTAGTGCAGTAAACTCCCCTAATGAGGTAGTGCAGTAACCCCCCCCATGAAGTAGTGTAGTAAACTCCCCTAATGAGATAATGCAGTAACCCCCCCATGAAGTAGTGTAGTAAACTCCCCTAATGAGGTAGTGCAGTAACCCCCCCCCATGAAGTAGTGCAGTAAACTCCCATTAATGAGGTAATGCAGTAACCCCCCCCCCCCCCCCATGAAGTAGTGCAGTAAACTCCCCTAATGAGGTAGTGCAGTAACCCCCCCCCCCCATGAAGTAGTGCAGTAAACTCCCCTAATGAGGTAGTGCAGTAACCCCCCCCCCCCCATGAAGTAGTGCAGTAAACTCCCCTAATGAGGTAATGCAGTAACCCCCCCCCCATGAAGTAGTGCAGTAAACTCCCCTAATGAGATAATGCAGTAACCCCCCCCCCCATGAAGTAGTGCAGTAAACTCCCCTAATGAGGTAGTGCAGTAACCCCCCCCCCCCCATGAAGTAGTGCAGTAAACTCCCCTAATGAGATAATGCAGTAACCCCCCCCCATGAAGTAGTGCAGTAAACTCCCCTAATGAGGTAGTGCAGTAACCCCCCCATGAAGTAGTGCAGTAAACTCCCCTAATGAGGTAGTGCAGTAACCCCCCCCATGAAGTAGTGTAGTAAACTCCCCTAATGAGATAATGCAGTAACCCCCCCATGAAGTAGTGTAGTAAACTCCCCTAATGAGGTAGTGCAGTAACCCCCCCCATGAAGTAGTGCAGTAAACTCCCATTAATGAGGTAATGCAGTAACCCCCCCCCCCCCATGAAGTAGTGCAGTAAACTCCCCTAATGAGGTAGTGCAGTAACCCCCCCCCCCATGAAGTAGTGCAGTAAACTCCCCTAATGAGGTAGTGCAGTAACCCCCCCCCCCATGAAGTAGTGCAGTAAACTCCCCTAATGAGGTAATGCAGTAACCCCCCCCCATGAAGTAGTGCAGTAAACTCCCCTAATGAGGTAGTGCAGTAACCCCCCCCATGAAGTAGTGCAGTAAACTCCCCTAATGAGGTAGTGCAGTAACCCCCCCCCCCCATGAAGTAGTGCAGTAAACTCCCATTAATGAGGTAATGCAGTAACCCCCCCCCATGAAGTAGTGCAGTAAACTCCCCTAATGAGGTAGTGCAGTAACCCCCCCCCATGAAGTAGTGCAGTAAACTCCCCTAATGAGGTAGTGCAGTAACCCCCCCCCCCCCCATGAAGTAGTGCAGTAAACTCCCCTAATGA
Organism: Brachyhypopomus gauderio; assembly: GCF_052324685.1. Taxonomy (NCBI): domain Eukaryota; kingdom Metazoa; phylum Chordata; class Actinopteri; order Gymnotiformes; family Hypopomidae; genus Brachyhypopomus; species Brachyhypopomus gauderio. Next base: position 17,835,571 of record NC_135212.1, read on the forward strand.
GGTAATGCAGTAACCCCCCCCCCATGAAGTAGTGCAGTAAACTCCCCTAATGAGGTAGTGCAGTAACCCCCCCCCATGAAGTAGTGCAGTAAACTCCCCTAATGAGGTAGTGCAGTAACCCCCCCATGAAGTAGTGCAGTAAACACTGGCTCTCTAAATCCGTTACAACAGAATGGAGGCAAAATAGACAGCAGCAGGATCTTTGTGAGGACAGAAGGCTCCAGGCCTAAGTGTGCGAATACCGCTGATGTGATCAGTGCCACAAAGAAGACTTTGGTCAGCCGAGGACTGATTACTTGCTCACTAAAAGGTCAGGTCTTTTTCATCTAATTTCACCATGAAAATAATTTTCCATTCATCCTCATTTGCCTTCTTAAATACACAGGGCCATATTGCATTTGTCCAAAGCTTCAGTTGTCTCCCTCGCGTTAATCAAACAATTATGATGGAGGGGAATAAATCACGAACAGTGTTTGGAAAAGAGGACACACATCATGTCATCATGTGTTTCCTTCAGAGATGAAAGCTGAAGTAATAACCACAATGTGGCACTGCAAATTATAACAGCAGATTTCATAGGTTGTGAAAACCAAACACTGAGCACCATGGCTGTTACAGGTAACAGATGTATAACATAAAATGGAAATGTATCACAGCATTTCTTTGTGGAGTTACTTTGACCGTGACAGATGCTTCAGTGCCTCTGCAATTGTCCTACTGGTGACATGTTTAGGGGTGGCCATACCTTGTAGCCCTGGGCGTTGTGGTTTCGGCTGAAAGGGTAAAAGGCGCCGACCTGCATCCAACGTGTGCAAAGTTCCACAGTCGTATTATCGAAGAAGCCACAGATATCTGCACCGATCTGCTCAAGAAACAAAGAACCTGTGACACATCAGAACTACAGATCTCTGTTGACAGGGATGACAAAGGTTGAGGATCAAATCCATTCTTCACCCAAAAGCATTAGCAGTGCTAATAATACCACTGATAACAGTGCTAACAATAGCACTACACCATACTGTTAGCATTACCCATCCGTTTAACATAATCCATCTGTTTGACATGGCTGCCCTGTTGGACACTCCCTGGTAATTCATTTGATGAAGAAGCCATTTCATTTCTACCTTTTTTCATTTTTCTACCTCTATTGCAGCGCAGCTCAGCTGGAGACTTTAGCTAGCCTCTTACCTCTTTCTAAAACCTCTCCATATTTCACAGCAGGCCATAGATAACACATTACGAAGACAAAAGGAACACAGGATCGATTTGGCCGGGGATGAGGGGAGATGAGTTAACATAGTTTTTGTTTAAATCTAGGAGCTTAACAGACCATTCAATGACAAAGGATCAATTGAAACATCCTTTTCTGTTGTTGTTGTTGTGGATCAGGAGAGTTGGTGGACCTGCTATGGCCAGACGAAAGGTGTCGAACACTGTGTCTCTCTGGGCCGCCAGCACGTAGTTCCCAGCTCCAGCAGACACAGAGCTTTTTTTGGCCATTTCATTTGCATTCATGTATTTGAATGACCTCTGCCTCTTCCCACAGCCAAGACCCACTATTGACTTAACAGAAGCTGGCCGGTTCGTGCGCGCTAAGCGTCCCGAGAGGCCCTGTGCTTACGTAAGGCACCCCGAAGATGTTGAACTCCAGCATGCCTGGGATGGCCCACTTCAGGTCATTCCAGGTGGCAGCGTTGTCTCCCAGCCAGTGGCCCGAGTACTTGCCCACACCGGGGAAGGAGGAGCGAGTGAGGATGAACGAACGGTTGCTACTAAACACTTCCTTGGATGCCCTGCAGGAACAAATGAAAGCCAAGGTCAACATTGCCACCGAAGGGAGTAGTTTAGTCAACACTGATAAACAAGTCATGGTTAGATGAAGCAGGATGCACCAAGGGACAGACAAGGGGCAGGAAACACTTGCTGAGCAAAACATGAACGCTGCTGTTTGGAGTAAGAGAAGGGGCCCGACTGGCATGCAAGAACCCGAGGACAGGGTCCCCTTTACTGCAAGCCTCTGGGCTTCAAGCTCAGCAGGACAATGCAACCCGCCTGTTGTTCACACCGACAGCAGCAATGACCTTCTGCAGGATTTCTCTCACACCATCATTCCCCATTATTTTGGTCATTATCCCAAATATGATGTTGCAATATTAAAATTTCATACAAATAGCATTATGAATATATATTGTATTTGACCATTTTTTTCTGGATCTTATTCTACATATTGTTTACTTGCTGATCCACTGATGATATTCACAGAACCATCCACACAATATTGTTGTTATCTTTTCATCTAAGCAGTCCACCACTTGTGCTGCCACTGTAACCGAGTCCTCACATTACTGAAGTTAAAGTACACTTCTCTCCATCTCCAGCAAACCAGCCCCAAGCGGAAGCGTCCCTGAAGAGTGGGAGGTTGGAGAAGAACTTACTGTTCTGTCGCCAGGACCATGGAGTAGCCATAGAGACTGTGTACATCATAGTGATTCCCCCATGCTTGCTTAGCATCCATACATAATGTCTTACTGTACATCAGTTTATCAAGGATGTCTTCAGAGAGAGAGAGAGAGAGAGAGAGAGAGAGAGAGAGAGAGAGAGAGAGAGAGAGAGAGAGAGAGAGAGAGAGAGAGAGAGAGAGTGAGAGAATGTTGACAAATAGCCTGTGTAAAGTGTTAGCAATGTAAATGACATATGTAGATCTCCATTAGGTAATCCAGGAGTGTCAAACGTAGGCCCTGAAGGATCTCATCCCTGCAGAGACTACTGTTTTACAGTTTACCCTGCTCTTGCACAACCAAATTACCTTCAGAAGGTTTAATATCCCAAGAAATGTAAGAAAGACTCTAGAGTGCTGGATCTACCAAGGAGTGAGGAGTGACCCCCGTCATATAAACAGCCACCTTGGACTTACTTGGGATGTATGGGGGGTTGTTGATCTTGTTCTCAGTACATCCCTTGTTGGAACCTTTTACAAAACTGGACACCTCATTCATATCCTAAAAAATAAATAACAGTTAGTTCTGCTTTCTGTATTAATTGTTAGAACATAAAACTAAAAACTTTACTGAGACATTTATGAACATATTGATTACAGGAAGAAATCATCAGCTGTTCCATAATGTTATGAACATGTACACAAACATACACATACACTCTCTCTCTCTCACACACACACACACACACACACACACACACACACACACACACACACACACACGCATTATGTTATAGTATTGTGTATAAATCAGATACACAGTAAAATCACCAATGTTGAGTGAAGACGTGGGTTTCACCTTCAGAAGGAATGCTTCAGTAGTTTATTTAACACAATGATTTCATTGTGGGTTTTATACTGTTGTAATTGTAAGTGTTCCAGGTTTTGATCACTTGCACAAGATTTAGCCACACCCATGTTTTCATCCCTCACCTTATATCTAAACCTTTCTGCGATTGTTGTGGTAGTTGAGATCAGCTAATGTAAAGTTAGTTGTCCAGTGAACACTTTAGTCAAAGCATTTGTTAAAAAGTCTGTATAGTTCATGACTAAAGTATGCAAGGTTAGTAAAATAAATACCCTGGGAACCTTACATTAAGGCATAGTGCCTTTATGGTGGAAAATGAATGGCCAGTAAAACATGCAGACGGACAGGATGATGGATAGGATAGATATAGTAATCCAGAATACAGATTCATCATTCACTGGGGTCATTCAGGCTGACTGTTTGGTTACTTACAATCCAGATTGCATCATGCTTCACTTCTTTATGGAACCTTCTGATTTCATCAACCCACCAGTTAATGCATGACTGTTTGGTGTAGTCAGGGAACACGGTTTCTCCAGGCCAGACCTACCCAAAACACAAGACACATATCACAGGCACGCAGAGAAACTTCCAGGCCTCGTTTATCTTTAGTACAAATGGCTTTCCTCAATCTTGTTTGGTACTAGAAGGAGACAGCTCACAACAGCTTGGAGATGAAAGCAAGTGAAGATGTGTGTGGAGTACACCTCAAACATGATCTAGTTTACAGAAAGACACCAGGATCCCCACTTATTTCACCTCTCTCCTGCATTCTTTAAATTCCCAGGCACGCAGTCTGTTAAATTGTCTCAGCATGGTAAATTTATTGGTTGAAATAAACCTTTTTAAATAAGCCTTTTTGGCAGAAATGTACAGGTTAACTGACTGTTTAAAGTCTCTCATCTTAACACATATCCATCCCTGCCCACTCCCTCATAACTTCATATCCTCTCTCTCTCTCTCTCTCTATCCATCCTTTGTTCATTTGTCTTCTACAGGACCTGGTTGAGCTCTCTTCTATTCATATCTCGCCAAGCACACAGTGCATATGTTGCATTAATACCACAAGTCTGTCTGAACAACGTTGATTTCTCATGTCCAGTCCGCTCCCATATCAGAACACAAAACCCTCCCTCTTGTTCCTTCTGCCTTTTTGTTCTCCATCTTTGGTATTTTTGCTTGACACACTTTCCCTCCTTCTGATCAAAATCACAATCACCACCAAAAAACAAACAAAAGAAAGAATAAACAAATTAAAATAAAAAAAAAAACAATCAACTCTGCTTGATCAGGCAAATGATCACAGTTGCTATGTGCAGGCCATTTCATTGTGCGGAGAGTGCTATCGAGTATAAATCAGGAATGTGACTACAAACTTCTCTCCATCATCACACATATGGCCATCACACGCATTAGCTGTCATAAAATGTGTGTACTTCACACGAATACTTATCAGTTGCCAAAACGGTCGACTCAAAGTTAATTTCCTTCGGTTAATCGATAAGGTTTGAGCAACGAACACAACTTCAGTGATTGCATCCCTCTATTTAAACCCCCAAGGTTGCGTTTTATGGAACACAACACTGTAAAGTCTGAGGGATCTCCATGGTGCTACTTGATGAGAATCTACGACTGCTGCCAGAGGAACAGTTTGTGCTCTTGGTTAGATGGTTTCAGATCATTTGTTATCAGCCCACACGTTTAGAACTCTAAGCCAGAAACGCTCATCTCGACCAACATTTACCTCCCCCACCAGTGGGGTCTTGCCGTCTGATTCGGTGATCCAGGCCTCAGTCTGGCTTCCCCGGTCATAGGACCCATATGCTCCGTTAATTCTCTTTTTGGTGGATATGGCAGGATCCTGGCACAAAGAGAGCACATTAGCAGCTTGATTACAAAGATGGTTCCCTCTCGCTACCCATTCATCAAGCCAGCAGCACAGGTGTTCAAGCACAGGTGGCAGAACACTTTCTTTCTTTTTTTTTTGCTTTTTTTTGCTTTTTCATCCAACAGCCTCTCCCCACAGACAGAACTAGAAGTTAATAGGCCAAATAAGACCGCATCTAAACATACGGTGACTCACCAATATCAAAATGTATTTTTGCCCCTGCTCATGCATGTAGTCAGCAAACTGTGGCAGGTCCTTGAATTTCACCATGTCATACGTGAAGTCCTTTTTCTCCTCCATGTAGTCTATATCGGTGTACTGGATGTCCTGGAACAGGCGGCACAGGAGAACAAATGAGAGAGTGCCTGTCCTCTTTATCTCCTTCGCCGGCATTAGTGTCTCGTGGGCCCTGGCCTTGATGCATAGCTCGGTCAGTGCCTGCTGTTTATGCTAGTACGCTAGTGTGCTAGTGCTTGCTGCTGTCTGCCTTTGATTGAGCTGGCACCCTCACTCCCCCACCAGAAAGCCTCAGCAGATGGTGAGGTGCTCCTGCCAGTTCTTTGCAAATGCTAATCAGATGGAGACACATTAGCCCGGCTTGCTAATGCCCTCTTTGTTTAAATCACATCGAGCGCTGTCCTTCAGCGCATCTTACAGCAATTACGTGGGAGGCATTAGATGCGTTGGACCCCGCGTGTGACGTGGTTGCATATTTTAACGTGTTTTTGAGCGCAAGGCACTAAAGGAATTGGTGAAGCAAATACTGTTTGGACGTTGGGAGGAATTTCCTGGAAGGGGGCTGGCGCCAAGCTTGCTGGCACTTACATAAGGCAGACCGATCACACGATTCCTCTCCACTACCGTCTTCACTTCGGCCAGGCTGCCGTAATCCCATCGAGAGAGCTGGAAGCCCAGGGACCAGTACGGGGGGATCGCTGGTCTGCCAACCAGCTGGAAACACAGACACAATGTGCTCAACAAAATATAAACACACAGGACATCAGCTCCAACTGTTACACAAACCCTTAGCAAAAATCTGAAACTGGGAAGGTAAGTCCCACTCTTTTAATTTCCCAATACACCAGCCCAATGCTTAATCCAGTGATCAAAGTCCCCCACGAGTCAAACACATATCCAGCTGAGAACGTTCCGTCCGGACATGTAGGTTCTCCCGCCCCATGACTCCTCGTGGAAAAAATTGTATCAATTGTGTTGAGAGACCACTTAATCATTCCATATTTCTTGTTTAATTCAAAGAGCAGCATCAGGGTACTGAGCTGAGACAGAGAAGCTAAGCTAACAACCAGGGAGTGAGAGATCACCTCTCGTGAAAACACTGAAGAGTGTTTGGGAACGACAGCAACTCAGCCACAAAGTGGTAGGCCATATAAGCTGACAAAGTGGGGTCAGCGGATGCTGAAGTGCATAGTGCGAAAATGTCACCAACTTTCTGTATAGTTAATCACTACAGACATCTAAACTTCATGTGGCCTTCAGATTAGCTCAAGAACAGTGCACAGAGACTTTAATGGAATGGGTTTCCATGGTTGAGCAGCTGCATCCAAGCCATACATCACCAAGTGCAATGCAAAGCGTCGGATGCAGTGGTGAAAAGCACGCTGCTACTGGACTCTAGAGCAGAGGTGGCATGTTCTCTGGAGTGACAAATCTCCCTTCTCCTAGCAATCTGATGGGCGAGTCTGGGTTGGCGTTTGCAAGGAGAATGGTACATGTCTGACTGCGTTGTGCCAAGTTTAAAGTTTGGTGGAGGGGGGATTATGGTGTGGGGTTGTTTTTCAGGAGCTGGGCTTGGCCTCTTAGTTCCAGTGAAAGGAACTCTGAATGCTTCAGCATACCAATACATTTTGGACAACTCCAACTTTGTGGGAACAGTTTGAAGGTGGCTCTTTCCTCTCCCAACATGACTATGCACCAGTGCACAAATCAAGGTCCAAGACTGTCTAGTGTGTCTGAATTTGACTGGCCTGCACAGAGTCCTGACCTTAACCCGATAGAACACCTTTGGGATGAATTTGAGCGGAGACTGAGACCCAGGCCTTCTCGTTCAACATCAGTATGTGACCTCACAAATGCGCTTCTGGAAGAATGATCAAAAATCCCCATAAACACACTCCTAAACCTTGTGGACAGCCTTCCCAAAAGAGTTGAAGCTGTTCTAGCTGCAAAGGGTGGACCAACATCATACTGAACCCTATGGATTAGGAATGGGATGTCACTTAAGCTCATATGTGAGTCAAGGAAGGTGAGTGAATACTTTTCGCAATATAACGTAGTGTATATATACACTTTATCTGTATGTACAGAGTTTTAGTATCTACAGATACTATTAGAACTATCATTCATTTTCCAGAAATCTAATATAGCTTAGTCCAATGGTCCACGTGTACCAACAAGAGCAGAATTTGTTACTTGGATAGACTGATGTTTCTCTGGAGAACTATTTGGCTTCAAACTGCTTTACTAAGCTCCAGTGACATTGTTACAGACAGCTGGATATTTTTTCAACAGATGTTCTTTGCGAAAGCTCAAACACTAACAGGAGCAAAGACATTGTGTGGAAGACCATACCAAAATGAACTAAGATCAGTACTTAAGAGAGGGTGTCAGTACAGCTGGTATATTTTACATTCATGTGTAGGTTGTAATCCACCACTGCCAGTACCAGCTCTGTGCTAAAAAGAATTACTTCACTGACTCAGCTAAAACCTTTCATTTATGGAAAAAAATATATTAGTTTGGTTTATTTTTTAATAAATTTCAACTGAATACATTTTATACAGAAGTAGCTGTCTGTCACTGGCTGTGCCTTATCTGACCATGGTGAACTCCTGTACAATGGCTTCAGGTGTGTCTCCGAGCATGATGTAGAAGTCCAGCACACCTCCAATGGTCCTGTAGGTCACTGCTGGTGCCGGCTGAAGGACCACATCTGCAAAAACAGCCGGTGATGAACACATTATTTCCATCTGTTCTCAGGTACTCACAGAACCCCCTCCACCCCCCACCCCCCGGGATTGCAAACTGCATAAGTTTGCAGTTGTTGCTAGTGGCAAGGACCAGGATTCCATTCAAAACGAACACTGATGTACATCCACTCATGAATGTGGAGGCTTGTTTCTGTACTGGTTAACCGTGTCAAACAGATTCACGAACGCGGCAGGCAAATATGCACCATGAATTCTGTCGCCGCATGCTCGATAAGACTCGATGGCCTTTCTCTTTCTTTATTCAATTTTTCTGCCGCGGCCGAGCGATTATTGCCGTGTCTGTCCTGGGTTTTCTAAAGCGATTACAGTGCATTAGCGTGGTCGGACTCGCTTACCCATGGCATTGCTGTTCATTAAGAAAACGCCGAAGGATTTGCCTGTCTCATCCTCCAGACACATGAAGTAGGGGTAGTGACCGTACAGGTTATGCGTGCCCTGGGGAGAAGAACACAGATCTGAGAACAAGACATAAAGCTCAGTTTCATGTTGTTTTTTTAGACAGTTTTGCTCTTTGTGGGAACTTACCACCTTCAAAATAAAATATGACCCTATCTTGGCAACAGCTGTGTCTCACAGCTTGCAAAGGTGTCTGGGGCTAGGAGTGTTTACCTATGAGTAACTGTGCATGTACTACTTGGTATGTTGGTGTGTCTGTCTGTCCAGCCATGGGCCTGTGTGCTCACATGCGAGATTGTATGTGTTTCCCCACTTACGCCATTGGGAAAGGCATCTCTTGAAAAGATAGGCCACGTCTTCCAGTCAACACTGTGACGGAAATTCTGGTGCACATGTTCCCCGAGTCCGTAGATATTGTCCGTGGCGAGCTTGGCGGAAAGCTGCAGATATTGATCAGCAAATACTAGCGGAGCCATGCTAGTGTCAAACCTGAGACCGAGAGAGGGACAGGAGCGGGAGAGTGAACAGACATAAGGGCTTCAGGTGAGCTTCTGCCATGACTGATAACCAAGAGGAAAAAAAATCTGAATTCCCTATAGACGGAATGTCCTATATCTTTGCCTTTGAAGCAACAAATGTTGTTTTCTCTGTTGCTTGGCAAATGTAGTTTGGAACCTGTTACATTGGGACGTTTAATTAATTATTGCTGATAAATTGCACAATGTCACAGTCAGTGGTGCAATAACCATCAGCAATCATTAAAATGATAATATTTCATGGACCTAGACAGTTCCCTGCTATTACTCTTGATGCTGCGGTGTGTAAGTCCAAAAAGCAAAAAAAAAAAAAAAACAGTCTCACTCAGTCTATTCCATCAATTCATTTCATCTGCAGTGTGATTAGTAAATCCAGGTAGATGGAGGAAAAACCCGCGGAGGAATTTTACTTTCTGATCTTTTACTGCCCGCGTTTGTCCTGCTGGACTAGCACTATCACTATCAGAAATCAGAATCAGAATTTCTTTATTTCGCCAGGAATGTTAAACATACTAGGAATTAGTCTTGGTGAGAGCAACACATGTATGACATGTAACACGTGCACAGACTGTTGACAAACATAACTCTAAGAGAAGGTACAATACACAATAAATAGACTCGAGAATATAGTTAAAGAACTAGAAAAAATAATGTTTGAGCTAAGACATAAATAAGACAATATAATATATAAAATCTATACTGTACACATGTGAGTATGAATATATATGTATCCAGATGTTCCTGAGGTAGGTTTAGATTAAATAATGTTGTAGATGTTGCGGATGATGTTATTATTTACAGAAATAGAACTTCTGTACAGCTGTGCAAGATAGCATAATGCAAGTGGGTGACATGTCCTGTTCAGTGCAGTTAAGACCAGTTGGTTTAGTTAAGACCAGTTGGTTTAGTTAAGTCCAGTTGGTTCAGTTAAGACCAGTTGGTTCAGTAGGTTCACTAACGGCATGACATAACTGCATGAGGACGAAGCACCAAAGACAAGAGCGAGATTCATCCTGTTCAGCTCCCAGCATTCTGTTCTCATTACATAATCACCACCGTCTACTTTTCATACACGCACAAGTGCGCCAGCATCCAGCCCCACTACTCGCCGCAGCTACGGATCGTCTGCAAAGGGCACATTAATAAGACTTAATTGTGTCGCCTGGTTCTGGAATCACCGACTCCCCTAATGGTAGCACGTCTGGGTGAGTATGAATGACACGCCTATAATCACACTGTCTCTCTGCCTGGCATTGACTGACAGCCAGCAGCCCAAACAAACTGAGCCAATCTTACAAAATAATGCATAGTAATGAGCTCAGCGCATAAACCATGAACCCACAAGAGGATGAAATTCAGTATGACATTAATGTCAGCTAAGTACTGTTATTATTATTTCTTCTCTTGACATAGAGTAGTCATAAGCAGTGATTCACAGTGATTCGGGAGTGATCTCAACACTTGATGTGTGCTCTCAAGCACAGGAAATGAGGAGCGCTAAAGGGGGAGAGGGTCTGTCTATTAGCGAGAGGTACAGTGTGGTGAGAACAGGCTACGGAAACACAGCCACGCAGACGGCAGACTCCACAGACCCAAGGAGAGCTCGAGGGCAGCGCTCACCATGGAAGAACTTTTATTAGAATGGATGGATGTCAGGAAGTAAACAAGCAAACAAATAAATAAATAAACTAATAATGAATGAAAAAGTTACCCTAAAAAGTTGCACTGCTCATATTTTTAAATGTAATCTTTCTGAGACACACTTCCAACAAGTCCCTCTCCCTGAAAGTCAAGGACTTTCAGGGAGAGGACAGGACAGATGGGGGAGGCACTTACAGGACTTTTTTGGTTGATGCCCTCCGAACCCTGACCCCAAATGGATTGTCAAGGAGCTCGAGCTCATAGTTCAGGGGACCAGCTGGTGAGCTGGAAAGGGACTTCACATGTTCATGGGGAACTTCAAACCTGTCCTTTTTTGCATCTGTGATCTGGAGGACGAATGGGATAGAATGGTTGTATCTTGACGCAAGTTAAAAGTTCCATTTCAAATTACCGTGTTGTTAATGTTAGCCAGAGCTCTGCTGTTAGCCACGGTGACCTTTGTTTCCTGTGGAGTTGCCTTTTATAGTTGTATAACCTAATAGCTCAACGCAAAGCTTCTTTAGCCACTTGTGGTAAGACTGACAGTAATAACAATGTAAGCATTAAATCGAAGGCACCCTACACTAAAATAGAATGGCTACCCACTGGCCCAGGAGCTGAGAAGCTGTCAAGCATTACATTAGCTAACTGTACAAGCATTACACTAGCTAACTTTTTTTTCTGAGGAGAAAGCAACAATTTTTATGTCTCATATTACATTTTATAGGTAGTTCTACCACATACATGCACCTGTGTACCCTGCATTCCCTGTTTGTTGTTATATTTTGTACATATATGTGTACACATATGTACACATGCATTTGTGTGTATGTGTGTGTGTGTGTGTGTGTGTGTGTGTGTGTGTGTGTGTGTGTGTGTGTGTGTGTGTGTGTGTGTGTGTGTGTGTGTGTGTGTGTGTGTGTGTGTGTGTGTTGAGGGGAAGGGGTGCCTGGGCACGTTTGATAAACATACCTTGAATCTGAGGCGATTTTCTGTCTGCATTTCAGCTGTGAAAGACAGCTGCAGAATGTCATCCCCGAACAGAGAGGGAGAGTCCTTTCTCTCCAACAAGGCCTCCAGTCCTGCAAAATGTTTAACTGTGTTTTAAACTTCTGTCTATATCTTCACATATATATAAGCCCAGATAAGCCGGTGCTTCATATTTCATATAACCAGCGTATGTAATTTGATTCACTGATTTAGGCCCAGAAACCTCCAGCTAATCTGTTTAATCCATGAAGCGTGAAATGGCATGTAGCAAGCACTCTGTACCGGCTGAAGTGGCAACTGGACTCACGTGTGTTACTGCGCTGGTTTCTCTTGACCACAGTGTAGCCATGGTTACCGGAGAAGAAGCACCAGGGCACGTTGGACTGGTCCAGAGGGCCCCAGCAGCAGCCTCTCTGCAGACATTGGTCCTGGAGGGCCAGGGGGGAGTGGTAAATGGAAGAGTGGTTAGTAAAGGGCCCCGGGCCACACCCCCATGATACAGCAAAAACACCCACACCATTTACATTTACAGCATTTTATACTTGCCCTTACTCATAACAACTTACAAAAGAACTTTGAAAAATGTAACCTTGTCTTGGCATAAACAGGTTAGTGTCAAGAATACAATTAGCAAAAAGCCTAGAGCAGGAAAGAAGACTGTAAAGGTCAGTAAAAGGTTGTTTGGTTGTTTTTAGTGCATATGTACTGGGTGCTCAGTGACCCAGTAAAGAGGTTGGTGTTCAGTCTTTGAACACAGCCGGTATCTACAATTCTGAACAAACTCTTCAGTGTTCATTTGTTTCCAGCAGGACCCAACACCGTAGGTGTTAAATCAAGCAATGGTGGCCACCACTTGTCTGTCAAGTGGTGTGTCAAGAGGTGTGTAACGGCTTTCCAACTGGCCAAATTAGACTTTGTGTTAACTAAATGGCTCTATCTATAGCAGTCTCACCATTACAATACATTTCATAATGACAGACACTGAGTTGAAATAAATTGTATTGGATATTATGCACTGATTCGAATCTAAGTTAGATTAATTCAAGAGACTAATTAAAAAAGATGGAGAGCATTTGTTTAATGTTTCTGATCTGTAGACTTTGGAATCACTGTCACCATTACTCCTGGCTTCACTGTTGTCATGTTACACCCAAGAAGATGTGCTCTAGGGGTGCGTTTGCCAAATGTCTTTAAATCTCTTTAAATCCAAAGATGTGATTTGCTGGAGAAATAAATGGCAGATGTCCCTAAATAAATATGACCAGATTAAATTCTACAACCTGGAATTTAATGTAAAGCCCACCATAAATAAGGACCCTATTTAGAATCCATATAAAAAAATTGCATTCAGTCGGAAGACCAAGTGTGTAAATAGTTAATCATACAGCATACATTTTAAATAGTTTGTAATCCATTACCCTATGTTTGGCATTGTTACTATAATAATGAATTTAATAACAGATTTTCAAGAATGCAATTTTTTCTTGAAAATGTACTAATTACTATTTCTAATTAACCATTTGGCTTCTAGTATAGACCTTGCCTGTGGCTGAAAAACAAGCTCTGTTACATGTCAGGGAATTCACCAACAGTAGTGACTGTTACATGTCAGGGAATTGACCAGCATTAGTGACTGTTACATGTCAGATAATTCACCAACAGTAGTGACTGTTATATGTCAGGGAATTCACCTACAGTAGTGACTGTTACATGTCAGATAATTCACCAACAGTAGTGACTGTTATATGTCAGGGAATTCACCTACAGTAGTGACTGTTACATGTCAGGCTGTCAAGGAGAGAGCTTGGAGTTTACCTTAGAAGCACTCCCCTCTGGGAAACAGTCCACTCTTTCTGCCACAGTGTTTGGACAGATTATATCCACCGGAGGTACCGGGGTTACCGTGGGTACTGCATCCTTTGACCCCTCTGCAAATCATGAGACATGGTGTCAATAAGCAATATCTGACTATTAAAGCAAATGTGATATCTAAAGCAGTTATAGTGTGTCCATCATTGCTTTGTGGTCTGACAAAGGACTAGATAGGAACTATCCTTTGGGAACAGAAAGAACACTTGTTTCAGGGAACTTAAATAAATAGATTTTTAGTTAGATGTAAGCAAAAATAAAAATGAGAATGAAAGAACAGATGATTGAACTAACCAACCAGGGGCCTACATCTTACATTTGAGATAAGGCCATGATGCATTCATTAAGCATCAACAATCCCCTAAAACATTACAAAATGTCCAGTGTCACGTCTGACCCAGCAACTGCCTGTCTATCATCTCTTTATTTTATTGTTCCATGTGCACCTGCGTGTGTTTCAGTTTATATGCCTGCTCATTTGTACCTCCCCACCTCATTATTAGTGTTATCACCTATGTCTGGTTTAGTTCCTTGATTATCTTGTGTATTTATACTCTGTCTTTTCAGTTCGCCTTTGTGGGTCATTGCAAGTAGCCCCATGAATATCAGTCTTTGTGTTCTCAAGTACCTTCGTCTTTCTTTTTTGTATTGTTTGCTTATCGTTCTGAGTCCAGTCTAGTAATATGTACTATAGCTTCTGTTTAGTTTCTGGTTCAGTTGTGTATTTCATTTCTTTTTAAGTTTTGTCATGGCACTTATTGTTGGATACTTGTTTGTTTCTGATGGCCTTTCTTATGGGTTTGCCCCAGGTACATCTCGCTCTATCTTGCGAATGTGTTATCGCTCCATACCCATGATGTTACCTGCAACATCTATATATTTACTTTAGAAAGAGTGGTCATCCCACATTAGTAAGAGTTTTCCATATAGTCATTTTGGTAAAGTCATATTTGTCTAGCACCATTTTTATTATTCAGCACAACCCCCCCCCCCCCCCCCCCCCCAAAGGAAAAAAAAGTCATTAAACAAAATATGCAAATCCATGTGGCCTTAAACAACTCTGTGCATTGCTTCATGAATTATGTATTGATATCTGTCCAGGTTAATCCAAGGTTGTTTACAGCTGTGGAATAACTCCCCTCCCAATCATCAAGGCCACAATTTTGAAGGTTTAAATCTAGCAAGCTTGACCAATATCAAGGCTTCAAATTATGATTGAGGGTGACAGCTGTCATAATAGCCATGTCTGTCTGGGTACTCAGACAAGTATTCCTGTGCCTATGTAAGCCCCAGCTCTCTGTATGCGTATGAACCATAGTGCCTTCGGCTGTCCCATTTCATTTAGTGTCCTTCATGACAGACAGCCTCAGCATATCTTTCATGCCTTTAAAGAACATTACAGGCCCAATTTTTTTGTTGTTGTCCAAGCGAGGTAATTGTTTTTGGTCTGTTAGGTTGCTAAATCATATGAGTTTGTGTAAAAGCTTTTAAAGAAAGAAATAAAGAATAAATAAAAGAATGAAATGGAAACTTGAGTAGCTGTATATGAGAGAACTGTGATGGAGTGCACACTAGTCACAGGTCAGGCAGTCTCAGATTAGCTGTAGTACATCTAAGGTGTTGTAATTTGAGGAGGTGCTTCATACTCACCCTCTCTTGTGGCCAGCACAGCTATGAGTGCCACAGCTACCACCAGCATCATGGCAAACAACACCATCAGGGTGATCTCTAAGCCTGAGAACTTCCTCCCCATCTGACACGCATACACACAGACGCACATACACACCTTTGTCAGCCGAACACACAGAACATTTAAATACTATATGCATAAAATCTGTTAGCTATTGTGGCTGTGAGCTCAAATTATTCTCTGATGCAAAATGCGTGGACACAGAAGCTTCTAACACCTGCCTCCAATGATAATCAACAATAAAAGCAGTGGGGTGATATAAATGGACACAGTGGCAAATTACACAAGGACCAAAAACATGACAGCCATTTAAAAAAAAAAATGTGTCTGTGTCAGACTGTGTTTATTTATATAGTCCCATGTCTTGCTCAAGTCTCTTTACTCCCCCCCACCAAACAAAAAAAACCAAAAAAACCAAAAACAAAACAAAAACCCTCCTAAAAGCTGGTTTGATGGAACCCATTCAGATGCATGTATGTCTAACAATGTAAACCACAACCAATTCACTCTCAATTCTCAATCATTCTTTAAATAAATAAAATTCAATAAAGAAGAAGAATTATCGATTCTGTTTCTCTCTCCTCTTCGATTCTGTTTCTCTCTTTTTATGTCCATGGAAAAAGGCCTTTTAAATATTTTTTATGAACATTTTAATAAAAACAGGTGTTCTGCTGCACTTTGCTAAACTAAAACTAAATCTAATAGAAGACAATGAGTATTTTATTCTCTTCACAAGAGTCCACAGCTTGAGGCCAAAAGCCGCAAATGTTTTTTCTGTTCTTTTCCATAGGCACAGACATTCTGTAGCCACAGAGACATCTCCTGTTACAGTAATATCATTTGCATGGCATCTGTTGGAAAACCACTTCTAGAATGGAAATAATTCAGGTTTTGTACTCATCCTACCTTTGCTGATCGCTCTAGCAAAATCCTAGTTGAGATCACAGTAACCCAGCTGAGAAGGAACAAAGTTCCCCCAGAGAGTCCCTCTTGCTCTAGTGTTGTTCTTTTATGTTGAGCCTTCTGATAACTAAGGACTGATGTAATGATATTGTGTGTGGGCGTTTGTGTGTGTGCATTTTGTGAGTTTGTGTGTGTGTGTGTGTGTGTGTGTATGTGTGTGTGTGTGTGTGTGTGTGTGTGTGTGTGTGTGAGTTTGTGTGTGTGTGTGTGTGTGTGTGTGTGGTTTTATGGGATATTCTGCTTGTGGGAGTGGCAGTGTGTGAACATTTTTGGCTGTGGTATTGTGTGAACAGCAATTGCCTAAGAGAGTTTTAGTGTTATGAAAGTTCAGGAGAGAGCTACTTTTCAGAGAAAATGGGAAAGAAAGAACAGAGAAAAAAACTTTTTCTTTTCACACACTTTAACTACTTTGTGTACTACTGTAATACTGGCAGATACATGCACAGATAATACATTAACAACATGGAACTTGGCTTGTAAGAGATGTAAATGTTTCTTGTAGTAACATGTCTTGTCATGTAAAATAGTTAAGGGGTGATTAAGCTTCTGTATGTGTTGCAAGCATTTCTCTCCCAGTTATTTTACCTCACAATGACTACAGCTATACTTGAAGTACAGTGGTAATAAAAGGTTGCCTGTTTCTGGATAAATGCCTTTTCTGAATTAGGATGTGCTCTTCTGAATTGTTTCGCTGTACATTCATGTTGAAATAAAAATGATTTCTCTAAAAATATTGTTGAATCTAATGAGAAGTCTTCAATGAGAAATGCTTCAAAAGAATGATTACAATATATTGGTTTCAAAGAGAGGGCCAGCGGACGACGGGGCTTTTCTCTGTGATGTATTGTAACATAGCTTAGAGACAGCAGTCTTCGCAGGGCTGTAAGTACTTTTTAATGAAGTAATTACACATGCCATTTGCAACACTTTTGTAATGATTATTAAGATGGGTTGTGTTATGATCAGAGAATTGACCTCTGACCCAAGAAGAATGAGTCTGTATGTGTGTGCATGCGTGCGTGTGTGCGTGTATGTAATTTGGTGCATTATGAAGGAAAATTGATTGCCTGAAGACTAAAGATCTTTTCTCAGAAGACCAGACTTTTTCTCTATAGGTTAAAAAACACACAAACTGTCCTACAGTCCATCTCTTATTTGCTTAGACACTACAGAAGACATCTCACCTTATTTCAGTTAAACACAGACAATTCTCAACATGAAGTTTAGTTCTCTACATTTTGCATAAAATACATATATGGCTAAACTCTACATTTACCTTCAATAGTCTCTTAGTAGTCACTTAATAAAATCTCTCGTGTTTCTGTTATATTCATCCACGTTTCTATTATTGGGGTAGACTCTGAAACTGAAGACAGACAGTTGCTATAATGGATACATTTAGCTCATTTCCAAATTGCTCGGCTCTAATGTTTCAGCTGCAGTTATTTTGTCTCACTCAGGTTCAACAGGGGGGTTTCAGTAGGTACTGGAGACATGGCAGCAGGGGTCTGAAGGCCATGAGTAATTCATACTGTTGGGGAAATCAGAGAGGAGCATTATTGTCATTTTTGATGAACACTGAACAGCTAAACTCCCATCTCCACTAATATCTGATAGATAGGTTTTAAATATTTGTTAAATATTACATTTATGAGAACAATGTTTTACATACATAGATCGGTCCAAATCAGTCAATGGTGGCTCTAATATAATTGGAAATGTGCTTTACACGCAAGCCTTGCATGACTATGATCCACTAGTAGCCATCTTGTTTCTCAAGGTAACAGCTGGTGCTGCCATTCACTGGCACGGCAAATCTACCCCAGCAGGCTCTCTGTTCCTGCACTTTCATCTACACCTAGATTGCTTTGATCAGACTGAGCGTAATGGAGACAGTTATCATGGACAGAGAAGTAGTGCACGACAAAAGAATCAATAAGGCTTGAAGAGTCTGGGCTTGGATAGCTTTAAGCAGAGATAGGTGTTGGGGTTGGGGACGTGAGGGAACAGAATTGAGCCCAACTTTAGTGAAACTGCCTTTAGAATAGAAGCTAATCGTTGGGGGATGGGTACTGAGATTTCCCCAATCGGTTCACAGAAGGGCGATTCTTTTAGAAGAGGTAAAGGGAGAATGCAGAGGAGAAGCAATACTTTTAATGTTTCCCCATGCTGAGGTCCTGTACTGTAACTCCAATTCATCTTCATCATACAAACAAACATACTTACAACAGAATGATGTGCACTGTATGGTCACAGAATGTGTGTAGATGTGTAGATGTGTGAATTGTCAGCATTTAGTAATGCAACAAATGTCACAACTGATTCATCAACAACTCTCTTGCATCTGTTGTGTGTATTCACTTCAGTTCAGTTTTCCTTTAACATTGGTTCATACAATACACAATCATCACAAAACCACTCTAGAGAAGTAAAGAACCTGCAAGCATAATTGAGATTTTTTTGAAAGGCTGCATTTTCAACCTTGGCTTCAGTTTGGTATCACAGAATGTTGTTGATAGGTTGCTTCAAAATGTACAACCCAAATATACCCAAAAATATTGTCATCAGCAAACAAACTATTAGGAACGAAGGGCCTTCCAGTTGGACGGATTGCACGTGGCTTTCTCCTCTCTTGGAAGGTACACATCCAAATTAAACTACTTCAGATGCACCACTTCAGAAGTTGTTTGAAAAACCTCTGACATTCCACCACATCAAGATAAGGATTTTTTTTTCTTATTCTAAAATGCCTTATCATGAACAGAAGTGCAAAGGACAAATTTGTTTTAATCCCCAGTGTGTCTGGGTTAGACAAACCCAACTTGCCTTTTCACCTTATGACACGTAACAATAAAATTTATGGTGATCACGTGCCATTCTTTAGATACCTATTTTTATTTCACTAAAACATAGCTGACGATAGCCATATCAGAGTACAAAAAACACTTTGCATGTTTGTTGTGCATGTGAGACACACAGTGAGATTGTAGTGACAGAACAAAAACTAAAAAACTGATAAATAATAGCTGAGTGTTAATAAAGATAACGGTGTAAGTTGGCAGTTGAGCGTCCAAAAGACACCACGGTTCAAGGTTGTGCAGTGTTCAAAGGCTGAATGAACAAATTAATGAATTAACAATTTAATCAATAAATCAATGAGCTAATAAATGAATTGAGAAGCAAGATGGCATTCAGTTAACCGTACAGTTGAGCTGATATTTACCCCTCTGTCACTTCTGTACTGGACACTTTCTTCTTATCACTTTTAATGAAAGTCAGTTCTACACAAATGTTTCTGTCAAAACACAGAGTGAGAAATGCGTTGCTCTAAGAGATTACAGAATCATCGTAAAGTGTTCAATATGTTTTTTGAATTGAATGTTTTGCTCTTATTTGTAACTTTAAATTCATTCTGTCTTATGGTGATTTTGGGTGGTTGGAAATTATCTGAAGGTAATGCTGGGCTTCGGTTAGAAACACCAGCTGCTACTGTCAAGAAAGACCCGTAAATGTATTGGCTTCAGTTCAGAACAGAAATTCTCTGACAGGCAATTATCTCTTGCTATAGTTTTACAATAGAAGTAAATATAAATCCTACACACACACACACACACACACACACACACACACACACACACACACACACACACACACACACACACACACACACACACACACAGACACACACACACCTCACACACACAAACATTCTTTCTTACTTACACATCAACTAAGTAGAAAATATGTACTAATATCTCCTGCTGTTTTTCTGCATTCTGCCATCACAATTAGAGATCCTTGTTAAATTTGATATCCTGCACTAAAATATTATATTACCATCCAGGTCTGACTAAAAATACAGTGGCAGGAAATCACTAGTCAGATGGTTGTTACCCGTGTCTGATTCTTGGAATCCAGCATTTTCTGCTTCAAGTTATTTCACTGTAAAATAACATAATTTAAAGACAGGACAGATTAGTCACTACCTTTATCAACAGTGGTGTATTTATCTAGTGGAGACCAAAGTCTGCATGTTTGCCTTTCAATTAATAAATGTAATGGGTATCTTTGTAAACCAATCTGAGGTTTTAAATAAATTTAGCACTACTGTTTAAAAGAAGCCAATAGATAAAAATAGACTCTTCTACTTGTAGTTCTAGCCCAACATCCCTTAAGGAGGGTTCCCTTTGAATCTGTTTTGCCATGTTAACTGAATTTGTGAATGAGATTGAGTTTAGAAAACATGCACATGAAGTTATCTGAGGTTATCTGCATCCAGTTTGACAAACTGGTGCATGGTGGCTTTTACCGTAAGAAATGCAACACTTCCAGTCACTCCAGGCTGCCACCCTCACCTTCAACATACTGCACGTAAGAACTTTCTGTGAAAATCAGTTTCTTCACACATCCACAAACTGGTCAAAGACATCCAATTAAAACTTGTATTATGTGTATACTTGTATAAACTAAGAGTGTGTTCTTCTTTTGTCCGTGCTTATAGGGACATGGTGGACATACATCCAGATGACAATAAACTAGAATATCAGAACCTAAGAGCTTTATTAGAAAAAGCTACCTTTACTCACCAGAGGCCAGACATTTTGTAGAGTGAAATCGGAATATTCAAATCCTTAAATGTAGCGATACAGAAACTACATGGAAGTCACACATAGAAGAAGATGAAACGACATCAACGGGAGTTTAAATTGGAAAGCTTTTTACATTCATACTTCAGACACTGTGGCACCTGCATGGTGCATTTGCATTAGATCATTAGAAATGAGCCTTTCCCCTTTTCTAAATCTTTCCCTTTAGAATGTAGACATGTAGGTATGTATATGTCGACAGACTGTGTTCTGTTCACCTGTGTCTTTATCGGTGCAAGTCTTGATCACATGAGATTCATGTAGCACTGAGGAGTTAAAGCAACACACATATGCAGCCTCCTAATTTCGCATACCGCTGAGGATGGCGTGAGCCTAAACGTGTCTGCCTTATGATAAAAAAGAAGCTGGTTTAAGCAGCAGTAGCATCTTTCTCCTGCCGTGTTGAGTGTAGGCCTCTGTGTTTGAGTCATGTTCTGACCTCTGTAATTTGAAGAGCCATGCACACAGGTAAACATGCGAAAAGTGTGAGTTGAAAGTTACTCACTTACCCTTTTAAACCCCTTATCACAGCACAGGAGTCAGGCCGAGACATTCCTGGCAAGCACCTCACAGCAACAGACACATTTTTCGTGGATAGACCTTTTGACATAGATTGGTTTAAAAACAACAACAACAAACAGAATCTTACAAGCGTCTGCTGTTATTATGGCCAACACATACAGGCATTAACTGAATAGTGAATAAGAAATCAAGAGCTATGAAGTACAAAAAAACCTCCATTGAGAAACAAGTGCTGTTTTATTCAGACATTCTTGTCATTGTGGAGTCCCAGCCACTGTTAAGGCTTCTTATTTTCACTTTTACACGCACTGTTACGAACCTTTTTGGAACCCTTGAGCTTAATTATAAAAGCAATCAGCTTTATTGGAGGAACACCGGTGAACCGCTGTGCATAGCTGACATGAGCTAATAAGCCGCTTACTGTAATATCTACACACTTATGCATTTCTCTGTGATGGCAGCGTTTGAGTTCTCCTCCCACTGCCTCCATTACTGCCGCTCCTACCCTAGACTCCAGCTCAGGTCAAGGCCTCGGAATAAAGCCACAGGCTTTTGCATGCAGTCTTGCCTCTATTGAGTTTATTATTAACTATTGATGGCCCAGACAGTGAATCAGAAATGATCGCCCCAGTAAGGAGAGCTGAAGCTGCCTACGCAGGAAGGATAGCCATCAGCTGAATAAAAAAAATAGTAAAACACAGAATAAAAAAAACAAATAACCAAAAATAATGAGACGCACAGCTCCCATTTTCAAGCATATAGATATACGTAAATAAAAGAACAGAGAAGATCTGAAAAAAAAAAAATATAAAAAAAAAAATATATATATATATATATATATATATATATATATATATATATATATATATATATATATATATATATATATATTATTATAAGATACATTATTCATGCAGGCAAAATAAAACCTGGAAAGAAATTCAAAATTGCTTCAGTGAGTCAGAATCAACAAAGAATCATAGCTGATCCTCCCACTCAAAGTGAACACACCCAAATTCTATGTTCAATCAAAGGGGGTACATCCCCCA
Organism: Brachyhypopomus gauderio; assembly: GCF_052324685.1. Classification (NCBI taxonomy): domain Eukaryota; kingdom Metazoa; phylum Chordata; class Actinopteri; order Gymnotiformes; family Hypopomidae; genus Brachyhypopomus; species Brachyhypopomus gauderio. The sequence continues at coordinate 17,858,074 of NC_135212.1, forward strand.
AACCCTGATCCATGCCATCTCCATATCTACTTGGAATGGGCGTATCCCCCAGTCTCTGATCCAATGCCCATATTCTTCCTCATACTGATTAGATAGGCCTAGATCAACACCTAGATGTCACCGGCCAGGGTAGCATTATTTCATTCAGCAAGCAGTCAAAGTTAGTTTCTATCTGCCTTCTCTAGAAATAAGGACAAATGCTGCCATTGTGTTCCTGGGTGTAGAGTTCCTCTGTATACCCACCTGTACCCATGTGTAGCACTTTGTACCTTGACCTTAATACAAGACATGAACATGTTAACCAGAGTCACCAAAAATACACACTTGGGTTTTTTAGCGTTACGAGTGCAAGACACACACACAAACACACACACAGACAGACAGACAGACAGACACACACACACACACACACACACACACACACACACACACACACACACACACACAATCTTCATGAAAATGATGAATCACATAAGTCATTCGCAGTCAGTAATCAGGTTAATTTCTGGTTAGGCCAAACTATTTCGGTGCTGTATATGCAACAGGCCTAGTGTGAGGTCAGCTGTGTGGCACTGTAGGAAAGATGTTGGATAACACTTTACATTAAACCTTTACTTACTAACGTTAACTAATGCATTAGTTATCATGAACAACACATGAAGTAACACATTAACAATAATTAACTAATGTTAAGTAAACATGTAACAGGTGCATTAGTTAATGCTGTGTTTATATGAAGTGCAGAGTAAGTGGTGCATGCATTAGTTAACGTTAGTTAGTCAACACCACTTACTCTGCACTTCATATAAACACAGCATTAACTAATGCACCTGTTACATGTTTACTTAACATTAGTTAATTATTGTTAATGTGTTACTTCATGTGTTGTTCATGTTAACTAATGCATTAGTTAACGTTAGTAAGTAAAGGTTTAATGTAAAGTGTTACCAGATGTTGTGTTGTCCTCTGAATCATCGCTGAGCAAACTGTACCTAACCCAGCAGAGTCCTGCCAAACTGCAGGAGCTTTTCCGTGTGCCACAGGAAGAAGAGAGAGAGAACACAGAATGAGAAGAGAAAAAAATCTGTTTCTTCACATCTCTTCTGGTTGAAATTCTACATCCAATGCAACATGGCTGTGTGAATAGCAAACCTTACACCTGCATACACACAGATGTAGATGTCCTGTAGATGTACACACAGATGGAGACGAGAGAATGTAGTCAGTCATTCATCAGAGACTGAATATCAGGCAGACACTAGAATCAAAAACACCTGGGTACCTGGTTAAGTTCAGCCAATAGTCTCCTTAATTACTGAAAGAAAGAATGTTTTGTGTTTGCATGTTCCATTGTTGGTCATTGATAAAACAATTCTTTCGTTATTGTTACTGCTATTTTATGTTTGCTTGTCGATTTCTGATTGCTTTTCATGGTTTGATCTGGTGTGTATATGTCCTACGATTCTTTGGATTTGCCCTCTGGTACCTTTTCTTGGATTTATTGCTAGGGATTACGATATTGGAAGTTGTGTGTGTGCCTTTGTCTCTACCTTCATCCATTACGAAACTGCACCGATCATTAAATCTCTTAACCTTCAATCTGCAAGCATCTGTTTCTGTGTCATGTACCCAGCTATGTAGCTCGGTAACGATATGTAATAATCATGCTATTTAAAAAGAAAGCAATATTGATATACAATACGCATACGGCATATGTTTGCATTGTAAACATTTACTGGCCTTGAAAACACATGATTTTCATACAAGATAGGTAACTGATGTAGTGTGAAATAATATGTAAAGAACAATTATTTTTAGTATTGGTTAGCATTATAACATAGAACATCATTGGTTTCACATAGTATTAGTAGGCTAACACGTATCTTAACAACTAATATCAACAAACATAATTTCAGTTTAAGGATTGTTTCAAGAGGCATTGCTGAATGTAGAATTGTAGAATGTTGCTTTTCCCACTGATCTGTCGCCTATGTTTGGGACAGGGTAAAAGACAAGCTGTTCTGTACAGAAAAGCAATTATAAACAGAATACATGCTGGCATTTACCAAATATGTGCATAAATCCCCCACTCTCTCTACACTATACTTGTATACTTGTTTGCATATACAATATTTATACATGCATTCATGTATAATGATAATTTATTATACATAAAGGCATATGTGTAATCTAATTAATTTAAGACATGCTGCAGGATCAGAAACAGCAAAAAGAGACCGAACACTCTTCAGCCCATTAAAGGGACTATTTATATGTAAATGGTTTATGCAAGCAAGTTGAAACTAGAAGATATCACGCACACACACGCACACACACGCACACACACACACACACACACACACACACACACACACACACACACACACACACACACATGAAAGAGTAACACCTCAGCTATGTGTCCTCTATTCCCCACTGAGGGACCAGGTGTGCTGATACAGAGATAAACACACACACACACACGCACATACACATGCACACAAAATGAACACTCATATTGTGAACCCCTTTTTGAATTAAAAAGAATTATTGAGATAGTACAATGCAAAGCAGAAAGAAACAGATGGTCTGTAAGACAACACCAAACACGCACACACATATAGATTCAAGCAGGGTTTCATTGCATAGGCAGGACACGGCGGGAGAGTAGAGCTCAATGTTCAAGTGTGCTCAGGACAGCATGCTGTCAGGACAGAACGAGGGGAAGAGAGAAAGAGAGATAGAGGGGAAGAGAGAAAGAGAGATAGAGGGGAAGAGAGAAAGAGTGAGAATGGGGGGTTAAGGAGGAATGGTGGAAAAGATGGCAGACAGAGGCTGTCAGGGTGGATGGTCTGAGCCATGAATCACCCCAGACTGACACTCCTGCTGACTAGAGACTCACCCCATCCACCTCTGGGGGGCGGGGGTGGGGGCGGGGCAGAGGTAAGCACTACCCGCCGCCCAGTCTGCAGCCAGAGGCACACTCATATTCGTCCTCTGCCTCCTGAACTCAGCCGTGGTCAGGATGCAACTGAGACCAGTGATGTAAATATCAGACTAATAAATACGTTTCTTCAAATACTTTAAATTTTGGTTCATAAAATTTTGCATTTCTGCTGTATTTATTAATATATGTGCTTTGTTCTTTATTAATTGAATTAGGATCTATATTAAATTGATTTCACATTTTTTATTCACACACATACAAATGATTTTTCCCTTCATTGCAGCATAAATATTCTAACCTTTTGCTGCATATGAATTGTATGAACAAAAATGATTAATTTACCTAAGGCCAATCCCTCTCTTTTGCACACACACACAAGCACGTTCTCATTCTAACAAAAGATAAATACCACCACAGAAACATCATTTGCAGCCCACAAATAAATTCATCTGAGATTAACCAATGTAAGGTGATGCAGGGATTGATGTAGCATGCATTGTTTTAGACCCCCCCAAACACCCCCCCCCCCCCGTATGTGAGAGGGAGAGTGCTGGAGCCCGTAGTGCGCCGTGTGCAGTACGTGTGCAGTACGTCTCCTGTGTCCATGGCTTTGACAGCGTGGCCTTGACTGTAGGGCCGCAGTGAGAGCGAGTCCTGTTCCTGGGTGTGTGCGCGTTTTCACTCCACATGGCCTCTTCCTGCCAGACTCAGAAATATAAAAGGGTTCTGAAAGCAAATATCCTGCCGATTTGATTACAATTAGTATCCACTTAAAGTGGGCAGAGAGCACATTTTAGTACCAGAAACATGGAAAATACAGTGATTTTTGTGTTGATTAGACAGACTCTCTATGCTTTTATGTTGTGTTTGGGCTGTGAGGGGTGATGTGCCTGCATAAAATAAGCATAAAAACATAAAATATACCTTTTAGCATCAGGTCCTTAACAGTGGCTGTCATGGCTGCCTCACCCTGATTCCTGTGATCACTGTGATTCCGGTGGCACTGTGATTCCTGTGATCACTGTGATTCTGGTGGCACTGTGATTCCTGTGTTCACTGTGATTCCTGTGATCACTGTGATTCCTGTGGCACTGTGATTCCTGTGATCACTGTGATTCCTGTGATCACTGTGATTCCTGTGGCACTGTGATTCCTGTGATCACTGTGATTCCTGTGGCACTGTGATTCCTGTGATCACTGTGATTCCGGTGGAACTGTGATTCCTGTGATCACTGTGATTCCTGTGGCACTGTGATTCCTGTGATCACTGTGATTCCTGTGGCACTGTGATTCCTGTGATCACTGTGATTCCGGTGGCACTGTGATTCCTGTGATCACTGTGATTCCGGTGGCACTGTGATTCCTGTGTTCACTGTGATTCCTGTGATCACTGTGATTCCTGTGGCACTGTTATTCCTGTGGCACTGTGATTCATGTGATCGCTTTGATTCCTGTGATCACTGTGATTCCTGTGATCACTGTGATTCCTGTGGCACTGTGATTCCTGTGATCACTGTGATTCCTGTGATCACTGTGATTCCTGTGTTCACTGTGATTCCTGTGTTCACTGTGATTCCTGTGGCACTGTAATTCCTGTGTTCACTGTGATTCCTGTGTTCACTGTGATTCCTGTGTTCACTGTGATTCCTGTGTTCACTGTGATTCCTGTGGCACTGTGATTCCTGTGTTCACTGTGATTCCTGTGGCACTGTGATTCATGTGGCACTGTGATTCCTGTGTTCACTTAGCTTCATGTGGTTCCGCTTCCTTTTGCTTTTATTCTGGGTTTCTATAATGATGTGGAGTCATGTGGTTTTGTTTTGGTTTCTTTCTCCATCCTGGTCTTGTCTTGTTAATCTAGTTTCAGATGTGTCTCGGTTCCCTTGATTTGCTTTTGTATTTGTTACAATGTTAATTTCCTTATTTCTTGTGTTGGTTCTCCAACACCATTTTAGCAGCGGATAAAGCTGGAGTTATCCATATTGTATTTTCATATATAACATGGTACAGAATGACACAGTCATTTTTTAAACTATTAGGATCTTTAATTAAATTAATAAATGAATCCATCAATATTCAGTTTAATTACCAATTTAGCATTTCCTTTGTCCATATTTTAAAAAAGGTATTTACTACTATTTGATGTAGTTATAATTATAATTGCAGTTTAGTTTTGTTTTTGACTGCTGTTGTTTGCTTGATTATACTGATTATGTCTTATATCATTCTATTCTATTCTATTCTATTCTATTCTATTCTATTCTATTCTATTCTATCTTATAATATTCTATCTTCTTTGTCCTTTCCTGTTGTTGTCATTTCTCTTTCTAAAGCCAAAAGACTGATTTGGTATTCCCTATGTTTAAAATTAATGCAATATGATTATAAACTTTTTGGGGTTTTTTTGGTGTCCAATTTGGATAGCTTTTGACTAAATGCTGTATCTGTCACGTTACGGTCCCCGAACCCTTCCTTTGGGGTGTGTGTTAACGTTGTCTGCGTCTATTCGTCTGCGTCAGTGTATCTACGTGGGTGCGGGTGCGTCTTGTAATTATCTGTCTCACCTGTGGCTCGTCTCATCATCACGTGGGGTTGATGTGGTCTGTCTATATAATGTGCGTTCGCGCAGTGTCTTGTGCTCGTCGTTGTCTAAGTCTGCACGTTGTGTATGCTTGTTTTGTGTTACTTGTGCGCTATTGCGCAATACCTGTGTCAGAAATAAACGTGACCGTGTCTGAACCAACGGATTCCGTGTCTCGTCCGTCTGCCGCCGCCCGCGTCACAGTATCTGTAATCAGTAAATTATTTAATATTCAGAAAAAAAATACACTCACTTTATTTAGGTGAATTATTTTTTCATTTTGAACAAATAAATATTAGCCAACATTTTACGTACAATTGTTTTGACATATCCTTTACAAAATTATTCTACAATTCTCCAATTATACTGTAGAACCTAGGTTATATATATCTCCAGATATATATAAAATGTTTACAAAAGTATCTTTTATCTATATACATCAATGTTATTTATCTGTTATCTATAAATAAAATGATCCAATGATCCAATGCTTGTATCCACTGATCCAAATTTGTGAACTATGCTTTTAATGATATTCCTCACAAAACTACACTATTAAATAACAAATGCAACATATAGACTTTTTTTCACTATAAAAAAGTCACTGGACCATATATAATCACAAAAGCATTCAAATTTATTTTCACTACCCTATATAAACATAAGCAAGCTGAATGTATATTACAATTAGTATATGAACAGCTAGTTGAACTGTAAGTTATCTACAATTATAGTATTATACAATGTTGGTCACAGTCCTAGTATAGCACATTCACTATAGTCACACATTCACTTTAGTTGCACGTTCACTATAGTCACACATTCACTGTAGTCTAGTATGTTTCTGCATTACTACCTTGATGTCAATGTAGTCTCTTCTCCCCAGTTCTAGCTTCTTGAATAGGTGAACATAGGTTTTTTTGCGATTATGCCCATTGATGTTAAGATTGCCACATCTTTGAGGTAAATCTCTTTCCTTTGAGGTAAATCTCTGTCTCTTTTTGTCATCTTGGCAGTGACCATACATTCATTCATCTGAATTTGTTGTCATCCTTTTTCTGGATGTTGTGGCTCCCATCAATGTGGTTGTGGAGTCACACTTGAGCTTTTGGAAGAACTTTGATGCAGACTAATTACCATTCGTTTGACATCTTCATTCCCCAGTTCTGATCAATCATAGAGTTGTAGATTCCAGTGTTTGTGGTATCTTGCTGTGTAATTTACTTTTTCTTCCAGTTCTGTTATCTTTTTTTTTATTGTGTGTCTCCTTTAGCGTCTTGACATCATTCTTTAGATATTGTACTTCTAGAAATTCAGACTTTATATTCAATGCTTCAATACTATTATAGTGAATCATGCTTTCTAAACCATAACCATATTTTGCATGGTTTGCTGAGTGATGGATGCAGCTTTTATATGTTTAGATGTGGAGTGGTTGGAGCATAGACATCTACTTCAATGTGACTTGGCTCAGTTTCATGGTATTATGTTCAAGAATCGTCTGTCTTTTTTCTACGTTTGACATGCAAGCCAACTGGAAAGATTAAAAAACAAGATACCATGGAATATTGTTGTAGAAATGTGTAAATTGGCCCCAGGTGAAGAAAAAGGCCATCATCTCTGTGCCTGATAGACAAAGGGGGCCTTAGAGGATACAGGACACTGTCTCTGTGCTTCTAAGTGCAGTTGCCTACAGGGTCCCCATCAAGGAAACAGGACGCCTTCACCATTGAAGGTGTTTTTTGTTTATGTTTCATCTTTTGTTGCATGTGTTCTTTGATTTGGTTTGGGGCCACGCCTCACTCAGGAGGTGTGTCCTTAGCCTCAGCAGCCACACCACCTGTGTTGCATTATTTCATTATTTTTCCCTTATTTAGGTTTCCATTTATATGACCATTAGCAGTCACTGTAGCTGTTAGCTGTTCTTTAGCCCTGTTACCACACCCTTATGATCAGTGTCGTGACTTTTATTAGGTCACTTGGAGACCTGTTTTTGCTTCTTTTTTCAAACACATTCTTTGCCTATGACACTTTCAATTAATTTAAATGAAATAAAATGTCAATAAGAAGCTATATTTCAATAAGCATCTAAACATGTGGTTGATTTCATCTGCTGGAACAGTGTCCATGACACCCTCCTGGACGATCGCTGTAGGGGGGGTAGAATTGTTTTTAGGTTCCAACTCGGCATGCTTGTTTCCTCAGCACAGAGGGTAACAAAACTCAAGATTGCGTGTCCAGAAATGGCATGGATCATGTAGCAATGGAAAATGTGTTGTACCTCATTGCTCAGTGGGAAAACACCATACTATGACATCAATTTGGCAGATGATATTCCATCACTTGTTACATCCTGTTTGCAGAGTCATGAGACAGGACATCCCAAAGTTAAAGACACCCTTTTATATATATTATATTAGCCTCAGAATGTACCAATGAATAATTTACAACTCATATAGTACCCTCAAAGCACCCTTGACTTCCATAATTGAGCTATGATGCAGCCAGAGTGGACAACAACAGCAGGGGGACTGTATTCAACACACACGAACCCATTATGCAGCGGAGAGCAGTGGACCTTGGGAGGCTGAAGCATCTCCACTGGGGGCTTTAGGCCTGGCTTTAATGGGAGAGCAGAGACACGGCTTTAGAGAGGAGGTTTGTATGCTGTTTTTTTCTGATTATGAAAGGGAGCACCAATGTTTTAGCCCACTGTCTACTGGGAAAAGAAACAATTTTGCTAAAATGCAAAAAATCCTGACAAATGAACCGGTGCATTAGAAAGGCTAGTGCTGACTACATATATAAAACTGTATTATTCCGCACAGCAAAGTCCCCAGTGTTGAATTAAGTCATACAGTGTTCATTTATGTCCAGCTGGGAGTAAATGAACAATGTAGGTGTTAATTCAACGCTGGGGATTTTTCCTACGTTTCTCCCTAATGAGGCTCCGGCAAACTTTGGTTTCAGTGCTGATTCAGAGCTGTGCTGCACAGGATAGCTCATAGTGACCTCACCAGCATCATCATGGACACACACACACACACACACACCATCCAATCTACTTATGCAGCCTGTGCACCGTCA
>NC_135212.1:17869188-17941688 GCF_052324685.1 Brachyhypopomus gauderio
ACCACTGCTGTTATGGGTCTTTGCATGTCATGCATTTATTTCCTAGTCAGCCAAAAATAACCAATGTGACTACAAAAGCTTTGTGCAAAAGCTTGGCAATTATACATGCAATAATCTATATGTGTCTATGTTGTAGTAATAGTATGAATAATAATAATAATAATAATAATAATAATAATAATATATGCCATCATCATCATGACCAAAAACACCATTCAAAGCAAAGAGAGTGATGGCACACACAACACCACAGTCTTTCTCCTGCTTTACTCTCTTCCTCTGCTGCGTGTGTCTCTGGATCATTTCTCTGCTATGGTTTCGGAAATCCAAACAACAGATGATTACTGTTAAAGGGATGAGAGGAAGAGATGCAGCTGCAGACTGAACACTCTCTCATGCCACCGGGCAGAGAGTATCGAGAGCAACAATGAAGAACAGATGCACCAGCGACCAGGACGCTGTCAACACGCCCAGCCAGGGTGGTGGCCACACACACAACCCTTTCAACAACACACCAGCACTACTCAGGCAGAGACGGTATGGATTACAGAAATGGCAACCAATCGACCAAGCACAGCTTTTCAGTTATACAGGCCACAGATCTGTCCAATAGAAGTGAGTGAAACTTACTGGTATTGGTATATGTGATATAATGCTGAAGACATTTTGCCCCTCATCTGTAGGGCTTTGTCAGGTCAGCTAGCCAAGCACAGATCTAACAAGCCAAGATCAACCTTCAGGAGAAAGAAATAAAAGGCACTGCAAGAAACGTGCTACACATACAGAGGCACACAATGGCAGTAGCAGATCAGGCATCCACGTTTAGGAGCTGCTGCCTGACAGGACAAAGTAAAGAAGAGTCAAGGGGACTGAGTCCCGCCGCTGAGCCCCGAGTCCCGCCGCTGAGCCCCGAGTCCCGCCGCTGAGCCCCGAGTCCCACCGCTGAGCCCCGAGTCCCTCCACTGAGCCCCGAGTCCCGCCGCTGAGCCCCGAGTCCCTCCGCTGAGCCCCGAGTCCCTCCGCTGAGCCCCGAGTCCCGCCGCTGCTGGAGCTGTTTGTAGCATCCAGGAGGGTCCGGGCGGTCCTGCTCTCTGGGGTGGAAGGCTGCTTCACTCCTTCTGTCCTGGTCATCTACAGCAGCATCAGCCAGTCGAGAACGCCGGGCAGCTTGTGCGCTGGACGCAGAACAGCAAACACTCCTGAAGCTTCTTCAGGTGCCTTCAGATGTTCTAGGAGCAGCCGGGCCTGAAGAGGTTTAACTTTGCATGTTAGAAGAGGCACATGCTTGTTATCAGGACTCAAGACTGATTGGTCTCCCGAACAGTGGGGAGATTCCAACAGCAGGGTGCAACAGCAGGGGGCAACAGGTGACTTGGGTGGGATTTAATGTAGACTGTAGCACTCCGATGTCGCAGGAGTGTGAAGGAAACTAGCCTCTTGTTCCTTAGCCGTTTCCTAGCACGCATAAATGTGTCATATAGACAAAAAACAATAATAAAATTGTGCAAAATTTGTCACTAATATGTGTGCCTTGACGTCTGGACAGTAGTTTCACAGATATCAAAAATAAAACAGATCAAAAATAAAAGGCACAATGACTGGTTGCATTGACTTACTTGTATATCTCAATATATATATCTCCCTTTCTCTCACTCCGTCCCTCTCTCTCTCTCTCTCTCTCTTTCTCTCACACACACACACACACACACACACACACATGCAAACATACATGGAAATCCTGGAAATTGATCCTCTCCCTTTTATACAAAATGAAAAACAAAATTGCCATTTTTACAGTGACACTAGTTGAGAATGCTTCTTAGATTCCGAACAGAAACATTTAAGAAACACCAGCTTTGTGGGTTCATGACACAATATCAGGAAACACCCATTCGTATACACTAGACCAAAAGCTTTCACTGTTACCCTACACACGTGATACACACACTCTCACATCTTCCCTAGCAGTTGGATAAAGAATGCTCACATGAGAATATCCTCACAGAAAACACCTGCAACATCAGCACGCAAACAGAAACGTAACAGCGTAAAATGGAGTCGCACAAAATGAACTCTTTTGTCCATGGATACAAACATGATTTATTAAATCATTGGCAAAACACTGTTTTCAGGGTATGTAAATGTAAAAAAAAAATTAAAATAAAATGTGAACAAAAAAGGGGGGGGAAATAATAGTTCTTAATGTCAAGCATAAAACCACATTGTACAGCAAGCATTAAACTGCACATTGCTTCATTCGCAGGAGAAACTCCAGATGTGTGCATGTGACGGTTTCCTGCATGTTAAAAGCGATAAAAAATTACCAAATAGCAAATGTTTGCCAGATGATGCTGTCATTCTGTGGTCAATGCGACGTGGTTATTCTGATCTAAAATAACAGGCATTGGTTATTTCGTTGACTCAAGGTGGATAAAGTGAATAAAGCAATAAAGTTTGAAGCCCTGTTTCCAGCTGAATGTTTGACCTTTTCCTGCACATTTGATTCACCATTTGTTTCTTTCTCCATTGCACAAGGGAAATATATGTTGTGGATTCAAAAGTGTTTGAAAAGAAATGAAATGAAACATGAAACAAATAAAAATATATTGAAATATCCCTTCTCTTACAACATTAAGCCTCATTTTCTTCAACTGATCGACTATCTATTTTTGGAAACCTATTGTGTACAGGTTCTCCCTTTCTGTAAATACCGTGCGCTGGTGTCTCGCTGTTTCCCTCTTGTGGACAGTTTCGGTAGTGACAATTGACATCGATTGTAAATCTCGTATGTTTGACAGCTTGTAATTCACTGGTATTTAGTCTCCAAGTGGATGCTTAAGTCGGAACGAATTATATAGCACGGTTCATATCTATTCCATGGCGAAATTTCAGCTTGCTCGCACAGCTTACTGGAACGTAAATGAAGGCAGTAGTTTCACTCTTAAATCAGACCTGCACCATCTTGGTCCTCTTTTCGAATGTCATAGCAGCAGTAAGAGGATTATTTGACGCACAGCGGCAGACATCGGCAGGTTTATAGGCATTTTCTAATTTGCCTTGCAGATAAAAAAAAGGAAAAATAAAAAGACACTGCACCATATCCCAGCGTCATAGTACTACGTCAACTGTATGTCTCACAAATGATATTCATTGGTACCCTTTTTATTTGATTTAATAGGGTTTTTTTTCTTTTTATTAAGAAGGCTATACCAGACGCATAATCACTATACATAGATTTAACATTACCTTTACAATTAAATTTTCACTGAAATTACAGAATAAATATATGCACATTTTTCTTTTTCAAATCTTTGTGAGAGAGAAAACATTAAAAGTGCTTCCTACAAAGCCGTTAGTGATAATATCCAGAAGCGATTTGTCTTAAGAAAGTGCGTTGAATTCCATAAAATTTTGAGCGTCATTATGTATTCACAAACGTTGATCCTTGGGTACGTCCTTGAGATAGGACCTTTGAAGTCTTTAGGTAATATATAAAATAAATAGACCACCGAACAGTAATGCGTTGCAGTATCTCTACTGAAGGTGAATTATCTTTTTCAGCAATACCCACCCCTGCAGTTGAATGCATGCAGCAAACTGCAATATACTACAAACTGTGCCTGGCCTCGGGCAAGTATCCGAGCGCGCACGAGACAAGACGTGGCAACATCCCGTTCCTCCCGCAGCCGCGCGCAAACGCCGTGAAGGCTTCGTCTAATATTTAGTGTGATGCTCTCCCGATGTCTCCCATGACACAAACAAATCTGTTCCATATAAAAATAAGGGTTGATAACATTGCTGGCTACTCTGAAAAAAGGCACTTCATTGAATAACTGAGTATGGCCTTTCCTCCAAAGTGACTTTGGGGAAAACATTTTGTGATATATATATATATATATATATATATATATATATATATATATATATATATATATATATATATATATATATATTTAACTCATCATGCTTATAATTTTATTTTATTTATTTTTTAAATTTATTTATTTTTGATACTCTTTGTGGTGCTAGTGGTGGTAGTGGTGAGGGGATCACTATAGAAGTGAGCTTACTCTCTGTAATCAGAACCTATAAGATTTTTCCAAGACTTCGAGGTAATCCGGCTTGGTTTGGAGTTTGGCCCTTAACTCGAGGTATTCGCTCGTTCCTGTTTGTTCGGAAAATCCTTTGCCCCCAGTGAACAGTAGTGTTTCTTTCAATCTGGCGTCTTGCTGTAAATCAGGGTATTGCATTCCCGGGGGGTGAGCATGTGCGACATGCATGTCCTTTAATTTTGGAACTGTGCCGTACAGGCAGTCTACAAAGCCGACTGTCGGGGTCGGTCTCTGGCTGTCGATCACTGTAGGGCAAAGCACACCGTTCTCATGAAAGCCTGCTATGTCACCAGACTGATTGACGGTGACAATTGTGTTGAGCTGAGAATTAGACACAGCCATCGTCCATTCCTTTTCTTTCTCCAGCAGAGTTCGATAATTACTGCTATTTTCCTTGGTCTCTGCAAATTGCTCTCCCTCGATCTCCCCCTCGCGTGGTTTGTAAATGGGGTTGTTGCACATCTGAGTGACGGGATGAGGGATGTAGTCGTAGACATGGCCAGGTGCTTTCTCGGGTGAGACGGTCTGCCGCTCCTCAAAGATCCGACACTGCATCTGAATGCCCGTCAGGTCCACTTCCTGACGCTTCCTGAAGGGTAGTTTCTTCCGCCGCCTCAGGACAAAAGCGAACAGGCCGGCAGCGACAAACACAGCAGAGATGAACAAGATCAGAAGGCTGAGAATCAGCACAGAGAGGGGGACAGCGCCCACAGCTGGGGCACGCCCCAGTCCAGAACCGCTGGTCGATGTCATGTCATTGGCCTGACCTGGGGAGGGGGCAGTAAATCTCAGCTCGGGGCAGATGACCTCAGCTTCCAGAGCTCGCAGGTCCTTGCCAAATGCAAATTCTGGTGTTTTGCAGATGACCTCCCCCACGACGATGACGGAGCTGAGCTTCTCAATCCACTGTTTGAGTGGGATGATGTCGCACGAGCAGTCCCACGGGTTCTGGTGCAGGTCGATCTGCACGATGGAGTGCAGGTGTTCCAGAACTCCACTCACAGGCAGGTACAGGAAATAGTTGTTGCGCAGGTTCAGTCTGGCCAGAGATGTGCCGGCGAAAGCATCCACAGGCAACGTTCGCAGCAGGTTGTCATTCAGGAATACCAGCTGCAGGTTCGGCATTAAGCTGAAAGCAGCAGGCTGGATCTCTCGGATCACGTTGTACTCTAAATACAGGTAACTGAGCATCTGTAGGCCACGGAAGAGGCCAGGACTCAGCCTTTCAATGTCATTGCCATTTAAGTATAAACTTTTCAAATTGGGCAGGTTGATGAAGGCGCCCTCTTGAACGTAAGATATCCGGTTGTTACCCAAATGGAGTAAATCCAGACTGGAAAAGTTCCAAAAATCCGACCTGTATATTTTCTGAATCAAGTTCCCACTCAGGTACAATTTCTTTGCATTTAGTGGCCGTGGCAAAAGCTCAGAGATGTTGTGAAATCCCTTCTCTTTACAGTTGACAGTGAGCCCCAAGTCATTGATGTGTAAATTGCAGATACATCCCGCAGGGCAGATTATTGGAATAGGCGGTCTAGTTTGATAGGCAGGAATAGGGGGTTGGTTTGGACCGGGGTAAATGCTACGTGGGGTGGGAGACGTTTTTGTGGGTCTGGGCCGTTTTGTTGGTTTAACGTGTCGCTCTCTGTACTCTACTGAGGAGGCAGTGTTGTGGGAATACGATAACATGGAGGAGGGCTTGGTAGGCCATGCATTCTCATTACTGAAAGGTAATCTCGGTATGCCAAGTTTCGCCTCTATCTCGGCTTCGGAAAGCAGGGGACAAAGCTCGCTTCTTTTGATCTCACGCAGGTCCTTGCCGTGAAAATGAAATGGATACTCACACGTGATGTCGCCCACCAAAGCTGTGTATGGAATACGCTCCAGCCACGTTTTGAGTTGCACAATCTCACACACGCAGTTCCACGGATTCTCCTCCAGCTGAATCTCCATCAAGCTGCGGCCGACGTATTCCAATGTGCCCTTATAAGGCAAAGTCTTTAGCCGATTACCCCGTAAGTCAAGGTGCGTTAGCGACACAGACCTGAATAATAAATTGGGTAGCACAGGTATCAAATTGTCATTCAAGATAAGGACTCTGAGTTTGTGCAGGTTGCGAAAAGCACCACTCTCTATTCTCTTTATGACGTTGTAATCCGCCTGAAGATACTCGAGGCTCTCGAGTCCGAGAAACGTATCATTTCTAAACACTTCCAGCTTGTTCTCGTGCAGGAAAAGCTTTTTCAAAATGCTCAAGCCATTGAATGCACCCGCGTGAATGTCCTGCAGTGCATTGTTCCCCAGATTTAGTGACACAGCATTGTTGAGGTGCAAAAAGCTGTTGAAATACAGTTTGCGCATGGAGTTCCTTTGCAAGTTGAGTTTGAAGGGCCTCGTCCATGTCTGGGAGATCTGACTGACATTTGTAAATCCTTTACTATCGCAGTGGACATGGAAAATGCCCTCCTTGACTTCACAGTAGCAGGGGTCGAAGCAAGGCTCATCTATCTCCTCTGATTCATCCAGTAAGGGTATCGGTGTAGTCCACCCTAAAGCTATTGTGCTTAGCAGGGTTACCCACAGCATCCTTTCGCCGAGACCTGATGAAGTTACGGCTGACACGCCACTTCACAGCACTGAAACAGAGAGAGAGAGAAAGTAGAATCAGAGCTCACGGAAACAAGCCCTCGACTCCGTTGGAATGCACGCTATTATTGTAGGACATTCGCGGTAACGTATTGGAGTTCATGCGCAATTTGAAACGACAGTTTGAAACGGCAGCAGCCTTTCCCTCCTTATGGTGTCTATGTGGGAATGAACATCATGACAGCCAACACACAACCGAAACATATAAGAACGTGCATCACATTTCAGTGCAGGAATCAGGATGAAAATCACGAGATCGATAGTGACGTGATGATCTGGTTTTCTAGTGACAAGAAACACACCCACATCAAGGCCTAAATCATTTGATGATCTATTAGGTCGCACGTATCATTAGGTATGTCAGTGACGATGCATTTTTCGTAGCACAATCTTTTTTTCCGTTAACTATCTTTACATTCATCATATCATACAACTGCTTTCGTCTCTCTCTCTCTCTCTCTCTCTCTCTCTCTCTCTCTCTCTGACACACACGCGGGCGTGCTCGCGTGCGCACATACATACACACGCACGCACGCACGCACATGCAGCGAGCGGGACAGAGGACATTTGGCAACTTAACGCTTTTGTCATCTCCACTCCCGGTTTCGTGCTCTTCAAATTTAACCACGGGGAGACCAATATTTGTATGATCCAACAAAACAAATAACTCAACAGCCCATTCGCTATCAGTCCTTGCAAACATTATTTCTTTTCTGTAACTCGTGACTGGCGCAACCAGAAAGATCGACGAAGTCCAACTACATCGCCCAACTAAACCTCCGCGATGTTTGAACACACATTGAATTATCTCGAATCACTGGCACGGCAACAGAGAAACTATATAAGCCGAGCGGGTCTGAGCGCGGTATGGTCCAAACCATCTGCTCGTGACGACTTTTACCGAGGAACACGATCTGGGACTTGATGAAAGACTCATTTTAACCATGAAAATCAGGAGGGCGACGTTTGCTTCGCGTCCGTGCGGAATGGGGAGGGTAGAAAAGTGATCGCAGCCTTCCATGAATAGCGCACTTTGTGTCCCCGTCTCCTGCGCTCTCGTACGCGGTGTCTCGGTATTTCTGTGTGTGCGGAACACACCGTGATCAGATACGGCACCTATATTCCTGTGGCAGAAGGTACCTACTCGGTTTTAATGGTGTCCAACTTTACATCTCCTTTGCCGGAATGGACAGGGAGACGGGCGGTCCCGGAGTGTCTCCGAGTGTTGACTGGAAGGAGACATTCACTGCAACGAAACCAAAAAACCTCTTCTGTTCACAGCCATCAAACAGTAAAATACATCCGCACAATACCACATTCATTATAGCTACGAAACAACGTCCAGTAGAACAAATTACATATTCTTAAAATGTTGACGATTGTTTGCCAAAGCGTCAGTGAAAAGTACCGTAATTTCCTGCTCGGATTAACAGAAGGCATAAAAACGGTCCATCAGATGTTATATCAGACGGAGATCAATGGAGAGAGAGCGTTTTCAGATCAAACACCGAAAGTGCGACGCGATTGAGCCCGTTTATCCTCCCACGTCCGAGTACTGGGGCCACCAGCCAATTTGCGCAACACTCACCTCTATGCGTAATGGAGTTTAGGCGCATCCGGAAAAAAACCAAGAGTTGAAAGATTGTTGAATCTTTTCCTCTTCACCAGCGTCTCCTGTGCTTCTCTCTCTCTCTCTCTCTCTCTCTCTCTCTCTCTCTCTCTCTCTCTCTCTCTCTCTCTCTCTCTCTCTCTCTCCGCTTACCAATGAGACCGAGGCAAACGAGGGGAAATGAAGACGTGATAGGAATGCGATGTCCCTTTTTCTGTAGGTGTGTTTATGATGTGGTTAATAGCGGTGAAGGCGGCGGACGCAGCGCTGCTGTCCCAGCGGGCGTCGGTGCTCCTAGTGCGGCAGCATCACTTCAATGTGGGATCATATCGGAGAAACGCGCTGGATCGCCTCGGTTTTAGACGTCACTGAAATGAGCTTGAAGAAAAGCGAGCGAAACCGGCGCGGGAGGGAGAGACGGAGAGTGGAGGGACGTTGGCGTTGGTGGTGGTGGCGGATAGGACTGAGGAGGAGGCAGGGGTGGTGGAGCGCGCCGAGTACCGCACCGGGAGCGCGCGTCAGTCTCTCTCTCTCTCTCTCTCTCTCTCTCTCTCTCTCTCTCTCTCTCTCTCTCTCTCTCTCTCTCTCTCTCCGCGAGGTTTTATTTTAGTTTGGAAGATCAGCGCATCGTATCCGGGAAGGTTAGCTCAAGTAATTCTACTGTGTCTCATACTGAGGCATGTATATATCCCTATCAATATTCTATTCTATTCTATTCTATTCTATTCTATTCTATTCTATTCTATTCTATTCTATTCTATAATATGTGCTCTCTTTCTCCTTTTCTCTCTTTCTCATTATCTCGTTCTCATTCATTCATTCTCTCTCTCTCTCTCTCTCTCTCTCTCTCTCTCTCTCTCTCTCTCTCTCTCTCTCTCTCTCTCTCTCTCTCTTTCTCTCTCTCTCTCTGGATGTCGGTTCGATCTCTCTGCAGCAGCCCGTAATGAAAGGCGCTCTGTCTCCACACTGCTCGCTCTAGTCTGATCTCAGCATGTATTCCCGCACCCTTCCTGCAGCGGGCAACCGAGTTCCGCGCCTGGGCTGCATACGACCAAGTGAGACGCCTTTGTCTGTGTGACAGACTAACTTCTAACTTCTACATAAAGATTAAATAAGTATATTAAATGTTTATGAATTATATTATACAAATACATAATGTATTTTTGTTTGCTAGATAATATAGCAATGGTGATTATATTATTATTATTATTATTATTATTATTATTATTATTATTATTATTATTATTATTATTATTATTATTATAAGTAGTAGTAGTAGTAGTAGTAGTAGACTAACAATAATATCAAGATCTTTCTTGGCAAAAATTGTTCTCCACACTGTTACCTATAATACTCAGTATAACATCTTCTGTTGTATTTCATATGCAGTGCCTTCTAAAAATAAAAGAAGAGAAATAAAACCTATAGCAACAACAACACAAAAAACCACAAAACGTTGCTTTAATCTTTTTCTCACTGTGAGCATGACTTGCCTTACACAGGGGAATGCATGACTATAGTTATGCTAAAAGAAGCCACTGTGTCTTAACCTTTATCAACCAAATGAGAAAGGACAGATGAGAGAAGCTGCTTTGTCACTCTGGGAGTGTTTACAATCCCTAATACAGAGGTTCTGGATCCAGTCTCATGGAAGTCCCAATCACTCTAATACAGAGGTTCTGGATCCAGTCTCATGGGAGGCCCAATCACTCTAATACAGAGGTTCTGGATCCAGTCTCATGGGAGGCCCAATCACTCGGCACTTTTGTTCTCTTCTAGCTGGTAACATAGAGCTATGCAGGCCTGCTTTACCTGGACCAGGTGCATGAAAAGCAGACCGAGAATATGAAGAGGCTCATGTCTCTTGGGACTGGCAGGATATGACCTGGGAGACCTTGTCCACCACCAGGCCTTCCATCAAGATATTTACAGCTAGACAGGGGTGGGGTGGAGAGGTGGAGGTTGGGGGGTCTGTGTTAGGGTGCTGCTCTATCCCCTATGACTGAGTGCTCTTTCATTCCTGTTTCTGTCATCCTGTCATCCAGGTCTGCATGACTGTCATGCAGGATACTCACGCAGGACACTAACACATTCACATGGCTTTGCTCTCACACCTCCATCATCAACTGCATCACCAACCCCCCCCCCCCCCCCCCCCCTTTCCTGACATTGCCTCCTTTCTTACTGGTCATCTTTCTGTCCATGTCTTTTGCTGTGTATTTTCTTCTTTTGCTTGGACACGGTTTCAGTGGCAGACGACCGCAGTTATCTTCATCCACTCGTTTCGTTATGTTATGACCTTGTTCCAAGTCAAAACCAGAGCCCAGGACTTCTCAGTCTATGTGGAATGACAGGAAGGTGGCGCTCAGGAGCACGCACCTTCTGCCCCTTTCCCCTGGCTCAGGCCTATTAAACCAGATGGCACAGCGGAGGCCGAGATGCTTCTGGACGGAACGCCACACTCTCCTCTAACTCCTCCTGGGATGTGTCAGAGACTCCACCATGGTCTGTCAGACACCTTGGGCTCTCTTACAGAGCACCGAAAAGGCAACGTGAACATGTCAGTCAGTCTCCACTCACCCTGTCCTCAGGCCAAGCTCTCCTCCCCGCGTCTCCAATACCTCAGTGCAGTCTGCACAACCAGAACCATGCATGTAAATATTCTGTATTCTTCCCGGTTTGTTTATTGGGTGTATTGTTTATCCATTAGCTGTATTTTCTCTCCACGCACGTCTGTCGCTTGGCCCTGCCACATGCACAGATGTCTCGTTCACCCCCTAATATGCCCAGAAAACTCTGTGCGTAGCAACAATGGCATGAGGAAAGAATGATCACATGTCCGGGCTTCTCAGCCATGAGAGAGCTCGCCCGACTCACTGTAACACATGTACCACCAGGATCTCCATTCACTCGTGCTAGTGAGAGTGTGCAACTGGAATCTCCCAAAAATAAACATGATGTGTGTTTCATGTGTGTGTGTGTGTGTGTGTGTGTGTGTGTGTGTGTGTGTGTGTGTGTGTGTGTGTGTGTGTGTGTGTGTGCATGAAGCCACCAGCGATGCTATACCTGCACATGGCAGAGACCCCAGTGTCAGGCCTCATTTCTACTGTCTGTTTCTCTCTGCCAAGCAGAGTTCCAACCCCCCACCAGTCTGGACCTAATTGTAAAATAGTTCATGGAAGAACTAAAAATTAAAGGAAGGATGTCAAAAGTCTCGAAGAGGAAAATTCTGGTTGGTTTGTAATGCAATGTCCCAGATTTCTGGCAGAGATTTCTCAGAGGTTGACCTAAAACATCAAAAACAATCCCAAAATAAGAGGTAGGGCTGCCTTTCCATTCTGCCTCTGTTTCTTTTTTTTCCCATTTGCTCAAAAGACCCTTTTCACCCACTTGATTCTAGGTCAAACCAACAGCCAATCACCTTTCAGCAGGGTCTCAAGAAAAGCCCCAGGGATTAACCTGAGAAGAATCCACAGCAGTTGTCACATAATCCATTACTCCTGATAATGAGTAATTGTTTACTGTAACAATGGGAAATCCTAGCAATTGGATGCAGAATGTCCCAGTGGAGAAAATGAAGGTGAATGAGATCGTCTTGTGTCAGACATGAGTGATCTTGTAAGTCTGGATGTTGCATAAATGAAAGCTTTTAATTAACACCCTTGTTTGCTCTTAGTAGTGTTGTTCGTTCCTCTGATACTTAAGGTGGTCTGTGAGGAACCTCTTATAGAGATAGTACCTTCAGAGAGCTCTGTTAAAATTCACATGAGCCAACTCAAATGAGAAATTATGAATATTTCACTTCAAGTTGGGACCAGGCTTAGATATCAGTACAATTGGGTGAATGTTTTACCATGTCATTTCTCAAACATCATAAACTCAAAATGCCAGGTTCAACTTATTACAAGTTAACAGGAACTTGAAGGCAGAGTCTTCAACTAGTCTGTTCTGCTCTTAGTCCTGAATGACACTGGATGATTTCCTCATGTTTATGCTGGATCAGTCAGAGAAGCAAAAAAAAAAGAAAGAAAGAAAGAAAAAGAAAGAAAGAAAGGAAGGAAACATACAAACACAGCTGTAAAAATGGCATTGCCCTTCTGGGTCCACTTTATTCAGCTGAGCTGTGACTTCTGGCTTTTCCTTCTTAAGACTCTGAGTTGAAGGTCAGGTAAAAGTTGAATAGATTTCCTAAATTATGTAATCACTACCCTAATGCTTTTGTAGTTTCCCAGAGGCATTAGCCTGTCTACAGACGTAACATTAGGATAACAAGCAAAATAGAATTCAGCCAAAGAGAAGACAAATAAAACAGAATAATCCAAGCCAGCGTTTTCACAATAACAATAGCCTGGCGTGCCTGCGACAGCGACCAATCACAGGGAAGCGCCAGACAATAAGGGGAGCTCACTGCCAAAGACCTGAGTGATAATTACAGTAATTCATTACAATAATTACCACCATGGAAACATGGCTTGTAGGAGAGACTAGACAAGTGAAAAGGCAGAGGTGAGCATTTCACGTCACCAAACGAATGAAAGAGAGGTCTGGAAGACTAAACGTCACGTCTGAACACGTGGCCAACCATTCATACGTGTGTGTATGTACAGGTGCAGTGATTTAACTAAGTTAACCAATTATTGTTTCTCTTTATGGACAGTTTAGCGCTTGATGAAGATGAAAAGGGCATGAGCGTCAAAGAGAGCTACTGTATGGTGTCAAATGTTGTGTTTCTCTGACTTCTCAAACCGAAAATCATCTTAGTTCAAACACAGGTTAGATGCTCTTTACTGGCCTCCCAGCTACTCCCTACTTACGGGCTTTGTGTGAAGTGGTGTGTTCAAAGGCACACACATACATTCACCACCCACTTAACTAGAAATATATATTTTTTTACTAGAAATATCTCGTAGGTGTGCGTTTAGAAACTACGGGTTATGTGTTGCCAAGCACGGATTATATAACCTTCTGATTCTTCATTAATGGTCAGTTTCTGATCACAGAAGCACTGTTGGCTAGAAGGTCACTCTCAACCCAGCAGTGACAATGATATGTGTAAAACCCTCCAGCAACACGGCTGTGCTGCTCCATTCATTCTGAAACACCCCCCACTACTACACCACCACCATGCTGGTCTGACCGTTGTGGAGAATGGTCCCACCAGCCATATAATACCTGCTCAGCACTGCTGCTAGAATGAGGAATGAACCATTAATGAATGGGGTTAGCTACCAACTTAATATAGTAATAAAGATAAAATGTAATAAAGTGTAATAAAGATGCATTCAAGTCTATAA
Source organism: Brachyhypopomus gauderio (assembly GCF_052324685.1). Taxonomy (NCBI): domain Eukaryota; kingdom Metazoa; phylum Chordata; class Actinopteri; order Gymnotiformes; family Hypopomidae; genus Brachyhypopomus; species Brachyhypopomus gauderio. The sequence goes on from NC_135212.1 coordinate 17,882,850, forward strand.
TTGTACATACATGAAATGTACCTATTTGGATATGGTAGATATGGTAAGATATGGTACATGAGTGTAGCTAATGTTGGGTGTCTTTGTATGCTTTCATGGTACAGTGAGCGCACAGCAGCATATATTGATGGTGATGATGATGATGATGATTATTATGTAAATTATGAAAGATAATGCTGAAATGGAATATAACAAGAATATTGGAATATGTTCAGGATCTTGGAATCAAAGTCATGTTTTTTTGTGAACTGGCATGAAAAATATCTAAGGCAAGATATTGTAACATAGAGGTGCATGAAGTGCTGTACACAAAAAAAACACTGTAGATTTCCAAAAAAATGGAGTGTGTGTGTGTGTGTGTGTGTGTGTGTGTGCGCGCGCGTGTGTGTGTGTGTGTGTGTGTGTGAGAGAGAGAGAGAGAGAGAGAGAGAAAGAACGAGAGAGAGAGCGAGCAAGAGAGAGAGAGAATGCACCAGAAAGTCAAAAATTCAGACAAACAGAAACACACACACACCACTTTTTCCCAAATCCTCTACAGTGATTATTGTGTACAGCACACATATACACACACATACGCACACAAATGCACCCGCACGAGCATGCACAAACACACACATACACACACAGCATCTCTGTCTTCATTCATACCATCAAAGTACTGCTGTGTTGACACACAACAGTCAGATATAAGAACGTGGGTTTCTATTTTAACTCTTGTGTCAAGACAAACGAAGATTGTGGCTCCACTGTACTGTAGTGCTCCTGCCGGCACTGTGACGGTGGCAGTACGCTACACACTCCTAGAACAGAAACACCCAGCAACTTCACACTGGCAAGCTTTCACTCGCCTATTCCAAACAGAAGAGCAGAAAGGCAGGAGATCTTGCTGATAGGTGCTTACAAAGGCAGGTGCTGGTTCGTATGTGTGTGTGTGTGTGTGTGTGGGTGTGTCTGTGTGTGTCTGTGTGTGTGTTGTGTGTGTGGATTGGGGGTTATTTATTTGTCTCTCCATGAAGACCATGTCTACATGTGGCTGGTCCCCACAAAGAATATATATATATATATATTTTTTCTTTTTCATTCCACTTTTCATGTCAGAAAGATTAACAGCTCAGAGAAAAGAGGAGATAGACATCAATATGTTTTTCTCTTTTGTGGTGTGTGTGTTTCTGTATGTATGTGTTTGTGTGTGTGTGTGTGTATGTGTGTGTAGAATAGCTTTGTAGTCTCAGGTAGTCTCTCCATGTGCTTACTGACAAACATGAATGGAGAGTGTATATACAGAGTTTGTGTGTGTGTGTGTGTGTGTGTGTGTGTGTGTGTGTGTGTGTGTGTTCAGCTTTCTTGTTCCAGATGCTATTGTTCCATGTGCTTCCTGACACACATGATTGGAGAGTGAAGTAGCTATTAAAAGCATGCTTACATCTCTCTGCTTGAAGGTCAGAACAGCAAGCTGACGGTGGCCTGCCACACCTGACACCGCTAACCTTTGGCCCCGCTAGGCTTTCCCATCCACATCACAGTGGTGCCACTGTAAACCAGGGGATTTCTCTGGTGTGGCCAACATCAACATGGTTGACCGGTCAGTACCTGACAAAATCTCCTATTGGGTGTATTTATGAGATTAGTTTAGTGACCATAGAGGGCACTAAATGTCTTTGGATGTATAAAAACATCTATCAATGACATTCTACCCTACACATATGCGATTTCTTATTCACATACAGATGACCTGTCAATATACATTTCATATAATTTGCCTACTGTTTCTCCATTGTTACATATTTATATGTTTACATAGTTACTTTGTTATTATGGTAACACACACCATACAACTGTGGGGTTATATCTAATGATAATAAAATAGATCTGTTACATAGATCATTCCATTGTTTCAAGGAGAAAGATAAGGAAATGTCAGGTTTAAATGCAACTCTGAGACATTTTTCATCTCATATTATACCAGTATGCCAAAAGGTGATACAGTGAGATGAAGTAAGTTCTGCAGAGCTCAGGGTGATTTTGTTTGAGCTGGTTCAAATCTAGTGTCAAATCTAATCTGTGTTTAGAGGACTTTCTTTGTATCCCTAACGAAAGCCAAGGTATTACAAATGTTAGTGATGATTCAGCGTGTAATTAAGTTTTCAGAAATTTTAATACCAAGCCCTCCATAAAAAAAAGAAAAAAGTGAATTTTGTGTTACACGCACTAAAACTAAAAGATCTGAGTCGGTACCTGTACTTCTGAAGTGTCATTTAGAAGTTTGGTTTACATAAGTTGGACTTTATTGCTGGTGCCTAAAAAATGATTACTGCAATCTTCGACGAAGCGTCCTTGTCATCCTGGCGAATGTGTTTCCAACTCTCGCCCAGCATCTGGGCATGCCATCCTGAACACTCCTGTTCCCAACATTTCAGTGTTTGAAGAATTACGACCTCATTTATGCTGAAAAGTTTGAGATGAAAACCTTACAGGATTAGAAACCCTCACTTACACCACACTTCAACTCTAATCTCATACGAGGCTTAATCAGAAGAAGCACTTAAGATCAGTTACAGAAATGTGAAGAAAAGATACTTTCAGAGATGAGATGGAGATAAACTCGGTCACTCTCTGGCTCTCTCAGATTTAAAAGTGGCCACTTCTTCTAAAAGCTACAAGAGGGAAGCAGGGTAGGTGTCTTCTTCCTGACAGAAGCTTGAAGCATCTAGACAGAAAGACAATGCAGATTGTCAGAGAAACGTGATTTGCAAACATAAAGCAGATCTTGGTATTACAAGAAATTGAATATCCAAAAATTACGCATCTTTTCTCACAAGCCTAATTAATGGTTCATAGCGGTTTCATAATGGTTTATAACTTAGGCTACATACTCCTAGTGGTGTGGGACGAAATTGTTCTCTCATGCAATCCATGGAACCATGTCAAGAGCTTTACTTGTGGTAAAGCTTCTGGTAAATGGAATTATAACAAAGGAAAGGGGATTTGTAGTCCTTTTTGGACCAGTGCTCACTAGCTATGCACCATAGACTCTCTCTCTTTCTCTCTCTCTCTCACACACACACACAAACACACACTCACCCACTCAGGGGGAGTAAAGCTAACCCCACCCTCCCTCCTGTCAGCTAACCCCACCCTCCCTCCTGTCAGCTAACCCCACCCTCCCTCCTGTCAGCTAACCCCACCCTCCCTCCTGTCAGCTAACCCCACCCTCCCTCCTGTCAGCTAACCCCACCCTTCCTCCTGTCAGCTAACCCCACCCTCCCTCCTGTCAGCTAACCCCACCCTTCCTCCTGTCAGCTAACCCCACCCTCCCTCCTGTCAGCTAACCCCACCCTCCCTCCTGTCAGCTAACCCCACCCTCCCTCCTGTCAGCTAACCCCACCCTTCCTCCTGTCAGCTAACCCCACCCTTCCTCCTGTCAGCTAACCCCACCCTCCCTCCTGTCAGCTAACCCCACCCTCCCTCCTGTCAGCTAACCCCACCCTCCCTCCTGTCAGCTAACCCCACCCTCCCTCCTGTCAGCTAACCCCACCCTTCCTCCTGTCAGCTAACCCCACCCTCCCTCCTGTCAGCTAACCCCACCCTCCCTCCTGTCAGCTAACCCCACCCTTCCTCCTGTTAGCTAACCCCACCCTTCCTCCTGTCAGCTAACCCCACCCTCCCTCCTGTCAGCTAACCCCACCCTCCCTCCTGTCAGCTAACCCCACCCTTCCTCCTCTCAGCTAACCCCACCCTCCCTCCTCTCAGCTAACCCCACCCTCCCTCCTGTCAGCATCCAATAATGATCCTGACTGTGATGTTTCCAGATTTGCCCAGGAAAGCAGAGAAGGGATCCTGACATTTCTCTTCTTCTCCAGTGCTGCGCTTTTAACTTTAGAAATAATAGATTTTTCTTGTCTGGACAAATATCCAAAGTTGTCTGTGGAAAGAGCAGCGTTCCCCCTCCTGCCACGCCTGACTGGCTTGGATGTCATTCTGCATTTCTTGTTTCTGTGTCCTTCAATTAGCAGTCAGTTATTTGGCAACCCAAAAGGACTTTAAGGCAGTCAGTAAATTAGAAATGTCCTCTGTCTGATACTGTGGTATGACACTATTAATTGTCAACCAAAACAGATGAGCCTGGGGGGGGGGGGGGGGGGTCTGATTGCGAGTGTGTAGCTTGTGTACCACACAAACATGGTCATTGTTTATTTATATATATATATATATATCAGTGGGGAACCGTCAGGGCCCTCTACGTCCTCTCAGAGGGCCTAAAATATTCTTAAAACACATATATATATATTGACAGATTGACAATCGATACCTAAACAATTACAAAAATACAAGCAAATAAGCAAATAAATTATTCACCCGTGTTTATTCAATCTGTGTTAGAAGGTGAGGAGTTAAGTGGAAGCCTGTGAGCCTGTGTCTCCCCCTATCAGGACTGTGATGCCTGCTGTTCGTTTACAGAGGGCCAGGCCGTTATAATTCAGCGCAATACCAGTTTCAAATGGCAGTAAAATTGACCAATCATATCTTCCCTCTTAGTGGGCGGGCTTAACTGTATGATAATTTCCGCCCGCTGTGGCGACGCTAGCTGTCGTTAGCATACCACCGCTAGCTAGTTTCGATTCATTCCTTTGATGCCCTCGTGTGCGTTATTTACATATTCCGCTTTCGAGGAACACGGAGCGGTGAACCTTATTTTGTTTGGAACCTTATTTTGCTTAAGAAGAGTTATCTAGTACATATATTATTGTTTATTGTGTTTCTAAAGCTACTGTCATCTCAGCTTTGTTTTTTAAATTTTTTTATTGCAGTTAATTAGGAAAGGAAACAATTTTTTTTCGGGGGGGCGGTCATGGTCATGGTTCGCTACTAATATATATATATATATATATATATATATATATATATATATATATATAAGAAAATTTTATGAAATGGACATACAAATCTCAATTTTAAAAAGCTGACTTCCAAATAAGTGACAAAAATGTGTGTTTTCTTTATTTATTCAACAAAAGTAACTTCTCTCCAAAAACATCTTCTGTAACCACAAACGAGAGTCTCACATCTGCTTTTGGTTCCTTCCTCCTTGCAGAACTCCACCAGGTCAGAGTGGTTGAAGGAACATCTGACTGCCCGCATCAGATCGTGCGTCATATCTTGATTTCTATGGGATTGAGGTCTTTGAGGACTTAGACTGGGCCAATCCAGAGTGCAAATCTATTTCTTAAGCCATTCCTTGGTAGTTTTGCTGGGATGCTTTGGGTCATTGTCTTGTTGCGTAATTCGTTTCCATCCCAGCTTTAACTCCATGAATGATAGCAGGAGATTTGTCAAATTTGTTGATTCTCCAAATCATTGAGGCCAAATGATTACATTTTTGACTCATCTGTCCAGAGAATGGACTTCCAGAAAGCTTCTGGTTTGTCCATGTGCTCTCTGGCAAAGTTTAAACTTAGTTCTTTCATTCTAGCAACTTTCCCATAAATGCATGTACATTTATCCCAAATGCTGTCAGAGAGGTATGCAACTCTCTAGAGGTGATGTGTGGGTTTGGCCTTTACCTGAATTATTATTTTTCTGGTGCTTTTTGGTGTTCTAATGGCCGTCTACTTTAGGTCAGAGCTTTGGTGATGCTGAGTGCCTCCATTTGTAAAATGATTTGTCTTACAGTGGATGGATGGAGCTGGAATCTTTGGGAGATGGTCTTTTAGATTTCCCCAGACTGATGGGCTGTCACCACCTTCTTCCTGATGCCCTCAGATGTCACCTTTCCTTCAAGCAATGTTGATCAGTGTGTTTTATGCCTTTGCATGACAGTGGTTTGGTTGGTTTCTTCTCCCTTTTAATCAGTGTGACTCAAATCGTTTCCCAAGGACTTTTCATTTGATCAGAGGTGTCAATTCCAGGTTCAGAAAGTAAAAGTCCTCACCAGGATTTTGCTCAAGCTTGCTAGAATTTCAAATTAGTTCAATCCAGGTAAAATTAGTGGAATCAACACAATCCAGGAAGCCAGAGCAAAATCCTGGTGAGGACTTTTACTTTCTGAACCTGGAATTGACACCTCTGCATTTGATTGTTCTGCTTAATTGATTACTTGAGCACTCAAGGTAAAAGACTGAGTGTTTCACCTGAGTCTTTTACCTAATTAACTTTACAAATGCAGCTGTGGTTCATTTACTTTTGCACATGATCTGATTCCATGTTTCATGAGGTCTGCTGGCAACACGACACATTTACTTCACAACAAGTAAATGGACTTAAAATAACAGAAAAATTCAAACTGCTTCAGGAGTTCACAAACATTCAAGTAGCCCTGTATGTACTGTATGTAGTCAATGTAAAATTGATAAGACATGGCCTACACTGAGTTTAACATTTGTCACCATGGCTTGATAAATACAATAGTGCTTTTATTGTAGTGCTTTTTGATTTGGAAGACCTAATGAGAACTGATAAGGGTAATACTCGTAAAGAGGAATGTAATTTAGCTATGAGAAATGCTGCCTCTATGTTTGCTTGGAAAAATCAACCCAAATATCATTAAGAATACAGGAAAAACAAGTCACAATCAGTCAACAACTCTTGTGTAAGCCTTGTGTATTCTTGTGTGTGTGTGTTTGTGTGTGTGTGTGTAGATTGTATGATGGAACTGGAGGAGTCTAGTTTAGAATCTCACTGGGCCACCCAGCAGTCTCACGCCGCACCCTCTCTCACACACACACACACACACACACACACACACACACACACACACACACACATACACACACACACACACACACACACACACACATCATCTGTTAGATGTGCCGCTGGTGTGAAATCAGAGAAGCAGCAGATTATCCAGTGGGCCTGATCTGCCCCGGAGTGCCGCATGTGCAAACACACACACACACACACACACACACACACACACACACACACACACACACACACACACACACACAGACACACACACACACAGACACACACACACACACTCACTCACACTCACACAGACACGCACTCACACAGACACGCACACACACACACACACACACGCAAATACAAATGTGCACACACAAGCGCGCACAAACATGCAAACACACACTTGCCTTTTTTGTGTTGAATCTCAATCTCCCTTCAGCTTTCTCTCTTTACACTGCATCCCTGTCTGATCTACCTACCTGACGTCTGCCCAGTCTCCCCACGCAACTCAAACCACACTCAATAAATGAGCAGAGAGGAAATTCAAAATCAACCTGGATTCAAGTGCCCCGGACTCCAAACTCCGAGTCAAATCATCGAGAGTTTACTTCAACCGAAATGGCCACCAGAACCTGGTTTTGACCATAGCTCATTCAAACTGTTCCTCAGAGTTTGTGACACAAGTGAGAGAGCTTATCAGAGCTCATGTAGATTCACACAGGCTGACCTTTCAAGACCTTGACCATGAGTCTCCTGAACCTCAAAATCAGGCAGACGTTCACGCCCTCATATGGTGTTTTATTAATGAATGGTTGCCACTTGGAAACAATCATCAAAACATGAAAACAGCACCCAGAAATAAAATCTTCAAATAAAGTCTTTAAAGATTACCCTCACTCCTTTCCACTGTTACAATTTCATATCACACTTTTGCTGAAAACTTTGGAGTTGAGAAATATAATGCTATATATTGTTGTCATAAACACAGTCCAAGAGTCTGATTAATCCCTCAAAAACCATGCTGAATTTACGAAAATGGGAAACACATTATAACCATTTGTGACTACACAATGATAAAAAGTCACAAACTTCAAATCGTATTTGGTCTTATTGACTTTGTGTTTAGATTTAAATACTGTTTAGGATATACTGCTCTACTTGCTAGATGCTCCAAAACACAAACATGATATGAAAGCCCCATGCTGTTCTGAACGTTCTGAGTAAATATAAGACAGACCAAACCAGGAATGACGCCATGGTAAGCTTCTCATTTTAGAAAAGAAGATTTATCTGGGTTTTCGGGGATTAAACAATCGCCCCAGTGGAGTTTGTTTTAGCCCAGTGAGAAACCACAGAGGTGTAGGAAGCTCCTGAATACTAAAATTACCGAAGAGGTTGTGTGTGCTATGTGTGATCATAAATAAAGGAAAATAAATAAGGGAGATATATACACAGAGCACAACCTCTTTGGTAATTTTAGTATTATATATATATATATATACACACTCATATAAATTCACCTGAACATTTATATCTATTTGGCCCCGTCTGGCTCCAGGCTCTGTTCTACACCCAGTTCCACCAGCGCATGTTGGCACCACTACAGAGGCAGTCCATGAGTCCCACAGAGGCCTGATTCATGCCGTCAGGGACAGGTGTCTGAAACTTTAGACAAGCTCCCAACACCGTCCCATACATGTTCTACAACTCCGATCCGAGTCTGGAATGGCATAAAGGTCATTAATCAATGGCGAAATGAAAAGGAAATGCTCTTTAGGACTGTTTGCTTTGTATGTCGGCCTTCAACCTGATCTAGGGACAGCTTCATGCCTCTGTCAAACATGCTGCTTCCGGCATGTTCCATTCATGTGCATTAATTTGTCTTCTGAACCATTACAATCCAGCATGCTTCTTAATTTTGAGATTGAATGCAGTAATTATAAGCAAATGCATCTGTTCTTCCCTCTATCTCTCCCACTCTCTCTCTCTCTCTCTCTCTCTCTCTCTCTCACCTTCTCTCTCCCTTTCTCTCTCTCTCCTCTCTCATCTCACCCTCCCTCTCCCTCTCCCTCTCCCTCTCCCTCTCTCTCTGCCCCTCATGTGTGCGACTCATTTTGCCAGTTTTACATTTTTCTTGCTAATTGCTGACAACGTGATAATGATATGTGTGAGCGTATTAAGACTAAGCACTGGGAGAGATGACACATACCAGCCACTCCTCAGTGAACCTGGGATTAATGGGATTAATGGGATTAATGGGAGTTATGCCATGACTTGGAGCGACACACCCACCATCCACTTTATTAGAACCCTTTATTAATCAGAACCACATCAGAACGCCTCTATTGCCAATGTGCTATTAGTGTTGGCTATCTGTGTGGTGAAACTCCTGAGACCTGCTGCCAGATGGATGTGTGTTGGGCAGTGGCCCATTCTGAACCCAACAGTGACAGTGTCATGTGTAAAATCTCCAGCTGCAAGGCTGAGCCTGCTCTGCTCATCACCACGTCTACCGTGACAAAGGCAGCTATTAAAAATGGTCCAGGACCGCATCGATGTTCTGACCAGGGAAAGTGACCACTGGCAGAGGGGGACTGACCAATTGATTTTGACAACACATCGCTTACAGTCTATCATTTAATAGGTAGCACTTTCAAAAGGCATTTGTAAGACTATGGCCAGTCGGTGTAGATGCAGGGTAAGTCGGTGTAATGAAGTGGCTAGTGGGTGTGTAATGTACATAATTAGAGAGATTGTTGCTGACTTCAGGACATTCAGAGTGCGTTTGGTGTTAAAGGAACATGCAGCAAAGCCTAAAGTTCCATCATAGCCTGTGCGGGAATCAGCCAGCAAACATAATGGAGTCAGAGATCTATCGGTCTCTTCAAAAGAGAGCCATTAAAGAATCAGGGTTTCTTACATCTGGAAAGACATGGTAAGTGCACTTAGAGAGTTTCCTCTTTCTAAGTATCAGCCGGAGCTCTCTGCACTTCAGAAAGCAAACGGTAAAATATTGATAGAGCTTTATGATGGCATAAGTAAGTTTATGTGGCAAAGCGAAGCAGAGATCCTGTCTGAACTGATAAACCTGAAAGCACCTGTGTAGACACGTGTGTGTGTGTGTGTGTGTGTGTGTGTGTGTGTGTGTGTGTGTGTGTGTGTGCGTGCGTGTGTATAAGAGAGAGAAAGATTTATGTAACATGTAAAAGCAGCATGACTAGGTTGACCTGACCTTCCTAACATGAGCCTGTTGTGTAAATTGAGTAAAACATTTACTAACATTTACTAAGTTGTTTGTGTGTGCGTCCATTGCAGAAGTAGCTCTGATCAGCAGCTCTATTAGTTGGAGAAAAGTAAAAGTATATACTGTATGAGATCAGCGCTGCTGCTGTCACACTAAGGGAATTATCTACTGAAGCTTTAAACATTAATCAACACTGTTTCATTTCAGCAACATAAAGGCTACAAAATCTATTGTGTCAAATCTGAATGTAACTATTTGTGAGTGACCCTAATGGACATTCACCTATAAATCCGTTTACCTCTACTGGCTATTTCTCGTGCCTGACACTGGAGTTATTCCATTACACGTTTGTCACTTCGGGTGATGCCAGTTCACTGATCACACCAGACACGCTCTCAGGAAGTGTGACGCAGGGAGGGGAGTGGACCAAACGGACGCCACCTGCACAAAGACCAAACGTGCATTTAGATCACTGACAAAGAGGGAAGTAACACGTGTAGAAACGGAGTGCACAGAGATATCAGCTGGGAATGCAACTAATGATTGGGCTGATTTCAGGATTCTGGACAAACGAAAGTGTTCAATTCTAATTGGATGAGGTGCATTAGGTGTCCCGCCTCATTTCTTACTCGTGACCTTTATATGGATTTTGGACTGAGCATGTAAGATACATATAAGTTAGTGTTAGTTCAGGTGTTTCGGGCAGGTTTAGTAGTAGCAGTTTCTTCTTCGTATAAATATAACTCTTGTGAAATCCAACGAAGTCACTCTCGTTCTCCAGGCTAATTATGTAATTAGTTACATAAAAAATAAAAAAAATTAATTAAAGATTGCAAGCATGTTAATATAACTTTATATGCTTTATGTTTATTGTCATGGTTGTCATGGTGAACATTTGCCTCTGTGCTTGTTTTGGTTTCTTGTTATTTTTGTCTACACCCTTGATGTTGCCTCTTCCCTCCCCAACTCCACCCTCACACCTGTCCCCTGCTCCAACACCACCCTCACACCTGTCCCCTGCTCCAACCCCACCCTCACACCTGTCCCCTGCTCCAACTCCACCCTCACACCTGTCCCCTGCTCCAACCGCACCCTCACACCTGTCCCCTGCTCCAACACCACCCTCACACCTGTCCCCTGCTCCAACTCCACCCTCACACCTGTCCCCTGCTCCAACCCCACCCTCACACCTGTCCCCTGCTCCAACTCCACCCTCACACCTGTCCCCTGCTCCAACCCCACCCTCACACCTGTCCCCTGCTCCAACCCCACCCTCACACCTGTCCCCTGCTCCAACTCCACCCTCACACCTGTCCCCTGCTCCAACCCCACCCTCACACCTGTCCCCTGCTCCAACACCGCCTCACACCTGTCCCCTGCTCCAACACCACCCTCACACCTGTCCCCTGCTCCAACCCCACCCTCACACCTGTCCCCTGCTCCAACACCACCCTCACACCTGTCCCCTGCTCCAACTCCACCCTCACACCTGTCCCCTGCTCCAACACCACCCTCAAACATGTCCGCTGCTCCAACACCACCCTCACACCTGTCCCCTGCTCCAACTCCACCCTCACACCTGTCCGCTGCTCCAACACCACCCTCACACCTGTCCCCTGCTCCAACACCATCAGCCACTGTGTCTATATCCATCCCTCCTGCCTGGACTTTCTGTAGCATGCTGATACTGGCTTTTCCTTGCCTTCCATGAGTTTTCTTGCTCCTGGTTCCTTGTTCTCAGGGTTGTGCTTAGCTTGATAGTTTCCCTGTTTGTTTCACTTCACTGCTAATGACTCTTTCGTTTACTTGTTCTCTTATATGAAGCCGTCTCTGATGTGGTCATCTGCTTGCGTTTTTAACCCAGGGCCGTTTCAGTGGCTGGTCTGCGATCTGCTCCAGAATAAACCTAGCTCACTCTGTCTAGTCTCACCTCATTCATGTAGTCCGACGAGATGGGGGGGGGGGGGGGGGGGGGGCACGGGGAGGGGGAGGGTGGACCCCCCCCCCCCTTCCTCTGCAGTCTCTTTTCTCTTAACCTCTTAAACCGCAGTCTCACTTCAAAGATCTCAGCATTTCAATTAATCGGAAAGTCGGGCCATTTCTGTGGGCTACTGCAGCAAAAGATCAAACATGGCATCTCATGCGGGAGAAATTTTCGCCGGAGATAATGCGGAGGTCAACATCAAAGCGTGACACAGCACGTCCAAAGCAGCCTCAGGCCCCCCTGAAGCGCCGGCAAGATAAGGACTGATCACCGCGGGTAACAACCCTGACTCACGTGCCGAAGGAGCAGAGAGCTAGCGGTACGTAATAAATAAATAAGTAAATGACTAAATAACCAAGTAAATACAGGGGCGGGTAACAACTTTGGAGTGACGCTAGTGCAGAGGAGGCAGGAGATCCCAACATACCATTAATATAAGCTTAAGGTAATTTAGGAACATAAAAAACACGGATGGAGGCGTGAGTCAGAGATGGGGAGAAGCGGAGTGTGTGCGGCCCAACGCTGCATCCTCTCTCCTGGAGGCAGGAGCAGCGGGTGTCTTCCTCTCCCCTTTGACATTATCTAGCATGAGTAGGTGCACGAGGGACCCTCTGAGTTTACACAAGATCATGATCCGTACCTGAACACGGGCACTTTTTATACCTCCTCACGCAGCAGCTAAGAATAAAGCTATCGGAGGAAACGTGACTGTCCTGTTTGTTTTATCGCCTACACAAGAAAAAAAAAAAAACACACAGCGTGTTCTATTTTTTGCTTCTGCTGTTACTCATTAGTGATATTTTGACCTTTATGCATATTTATGATGAGTCTATCTGCATGCTTTCAAAACCGTTTCGCTGCGGTAACTTCAGTGTTGCTGTGAAAGATAGGTGCATATCGTTATTTGTGATTTGCATACCTGGTGCTAAGCAACTCCGTGAAGCTTACCTTGACTTGTGTGGTTATGCCATTAAAGCAGTCCAGTGTTAAAAGGAAAGTCACCAAAAGAGAAGAAAGAAGACTAAAGTAGTGGTAGGCAGACATGCCGCCAATATGCACGAGGGGGTAGGTCTGAGTTGCCAATCAAATTCAAGTAGTTACACAGCGAATAAAATGTTCCCATATAGGACATATGACAAAGCATTTTACCCCAGTAAAACAGTATTGTAACATAATGTTAGAGATGTAATAAATAATTTTGGCCTGGCACCCCAGAGAATTCGTGACAGCAGTTTGATTTGTGGGTTTGTGAATTTTTATTGGCTTTTGGAACGACAAGTTTTTGTGGCCCTGTATGTGGTCAGGTGTGTGGCCATATTTACTCGGGTTTGGAGGTGTTTTGTCTCTAGAGGGATGTGACTAGAAAATGTCTCTCTCATGAGTCACCTGTAGCCGCTTTTGCCTGTTCAAAGCACAGTGCGAGAGGGAGGTAGGGAGTGAAAGATAGAGAATATTGTTCCTCCTCGCATTCATTCCACAGACAAATGTACAGTTGTGATCAGAATTATTTAACTCCCTGTGCAAATTAAGTTTATTAGCAAAATGTACAAGCTTTCAGTTGTTTGCAATTAACCAAACAAGAACAATTTAATTTGCTCAGCACCAACTCATGTTGTGGTTTCTCCAATTTCAACACAAAATGCCACTTTTATTGACTATTGCAGACTCAGAATTATCCAACCCACAGAAGAGATCATTGCCTTGCAAAAAGAAAAAGGAAAATGATCCAAAAGGGATGTCAAAGGCACTGGATGTCCCTAGAGACGATACAGTTGGAAGCATAGTTCACAAGTTTAAAGTTAAAGAAACTCTGGCTATGCTTCCTGGACATGGTAGAAGGAGCAAACCTTCACCGGCTGCTGCCAGATTCCTGAGGAGGCAGGAGGTCAAAAACCCTCGAGTGACTACAAAAGACCTGCAGCGAGATGTTGGGGCAACAGGCACCGAGCTTTCAGTTTGCCCAGTAAGGCACACACTAAATGCTGAAGGTCTCCATGCCCCAACTGTAAGATGTACATCTCTACTGACCCAAAAGCACAGAAAACGTGGCTACGATATGCTGAAAATCACTTAAATAAGCCACCGAAATTTAGAGATTCTGTTCTGTGGAGAAGTGAAACAAAATCATAACTTTCTCGGTCTATGGATCAGCAGAATGTGTGGAGGAGGACGAATGAAGGATACGCACCATGCCTACCGTGAAACATGGTGGAGGCTCGGGCACTGGACACATAGACTGTATGGAGGGTAAGATGGATTCAAACAAGCATTAGGAAATTGTGGGAGAAAATGTCAGGTGGTCTGTGTGGAATCTGAGATTTGGGCATCATTGAACCTTCCAACAAGGTAATGATCCCAAGGAAGCTTCAAAGTCCACTATGGCTTGGATTTGGAAGAAGTTCTGGAAGATTCTGAACTGACCATTACACTCACTATATTTTGAAGGTCAGTTTCAGCAAGCAGTAGTCATTTTGTGTTGAATTTGAAAAAATGTTGTGTTGAGCTTGATTGGATTAGTGCAAACAGCTGAAAGCATGTAAAATTTGCCAATAAACCTAATTTGCAATGGAGGTGAACAATATATTGCACCCGCAGCGTATTATTAACATGACCTTCTGTGCTCTCTGCCTTTGCCCTGTGTTTCCAAGTCGTGGTCGTGCACCACACCCGCAACACACCCGGTTCCTGCTCCAACCTGCCTCAACTCAGTGGCTAACTGCCAGCCTGCTCACGAGTTCAAAATGGGTGTCTTAGAGTTTGGTAAATGGAAAGCATAAAATGTTGACTGCATGGGTAGTCCTGGATCGTGACTAGAAAATCCATTTGAACAGCAGGGCTCTTAAACCCTGGTCCCGATGGACCACAGCACTGCTCGGTCCTGTTTTGCCTACTCTAACGCAGCTGATTCAAGCTAACTGAACTAAATTCACAAGCTGAATCAGGGGGACATTACACTGGGCCGTATGTCCCTCCAAGACATGGGTTTGGAAAAGACACTACAGAGTCATTATCTTGCAGTATCTATTATCTATTGCCAAAATCCTATTTCTTTACAGGTTCATTCATTATTTTCACAGCCAGGCCTGGACTCGTTCTTCTCAGTCCGGGCCCGGATGTCCACTGGCATTTCAAGCCCTGCGCTTCATCTCCACAGGCCGACCGCAGCCAGATTCAGCCCCTCTGCTGCTAAGTCCTGGATCTGCTCGGGTTCAAGGTCCGAACACTACCAAGCATGCCTAATTGGGCACTGGGAGAACCGGAGCGGAGCGACCTCATGGAGTTTTCTCCCTGAACACCCAGCTGTACTTCTGGCCTTCTTCTGAACCGTGCTTCGTGCTTTTATTTTGGCAGAGCATTCTGAAAGATCAAGAGTAAAACTGAAGGACCAGAGCTCAATTTGTGACGGGATCAATACAGACCTCTCCGGGGTCCCAGACTTCTCTCAAGTGTGCTGTTGTGTCCAAATAGTTACATTTTTTTCACCTTATTGTCCTCTTCTAGGCGATTGGTAACTTCACGGTTCTTTCACTTTTCACTTTGTTATTTACTTAGCTTCTGTTGTTCAGGCTGGTTGAATGTCTGAAAATTATGTTACACTTAAATACAGTGTTCCATAAATGCAATCAAGACATGATTATGGGGTTGTTGATGTCATTTTCATCATTGAAAAAAACTTGGAGGCATTGGCAGAGAGTCTTTATTTGAGCAAATCCTACAATCGATGCTATTAGCTATAGCAGAACTGAAGAAACAGCAAGACTTTGTCAAGTCCAATCAGTAGAATGTGAGAATTTGTACGAGTTTTAATTTAATTTGTAAGAGTCCATAAGTTTAAATTTAATTTGTAAGAGTCTATAAACAATCTGCATGGGTAATCAGTGGGAGGTGTCGGCACGGGGCCGGTGAGGAAGGAGGCAGACACGTAGTGGGAACGTGGAGCGGAGCCTTCATGCTAGTCTACATGGCCAACATGATTAACCACCTCGCCTTCCAAATAGCTCCGTGCAACTCTTACCAATCTGAGGAATCTGTCCAACCACCCCACATTATTACAGGCATTCTGAAGCATTTCTCAAGCTACGGTGGAATGCAGAGAAGTGTTTCAGTGCTACGTCGCTCCTAGTCCACAAACCTTCATGGTGGCCTGTGGAAATAAATTAAATGTCAGGGACCTATTGCTTCTGTCTTGCCTGCCTCATCCACCTTATTCCATCACTACAGTTTAATAAGGCACGGCCCCTGCTCTCCTGTGGGCATGGGAGACTTCCAGATCTGGACGGATAGATGTAATGGCAAACCAAGCAGATACAGCGATACAGCACAAATGGTTAAGAAACTGAAAACAGCAGCATTGACAGATGGGGTGATCCCAGTGATGGCAACATCACCAAGAGGAATATGAGAAGCCGGAGAAGACAGGAAACTGAAAGGGCAAAGTGAAAATGGAGGAGGCCCCACTGGTGATGCAAGGACCAAAGGTCATGACCTCTAAGCTGGAAGCAGAAAGAAAAGTTTTACCTGTCAGCTGAAAGAATTTCCCAGCTATGATGGGCAGATATGACCTGACTAGGTCATCTTTGAAAAGATTTCACTTTACTGTCCAATTACAGTAATGTTTGGCAAAGTTTTTCCGATGTAGATAATAGTATCTATTATTATTCTGTGCAAACGCTATACATTTGGGGAAAAAAAAAACTATATATCAAGCTATAGACTTGTACCACATCCACCTCATAGAATGTGAAGACACTGATGATGTTTTTATCTCATGTATGCGTGTGTGTGTGTGTGTGTGTGTGTGTGTGTGTGTGTGTGTGTGTGTGTGTGTGTGTGTGTGTGTGTGTGCATGTGTGTGTGCGCATGTGTGTGTGTGTGTGTGTGTGTGTGTGTGCGTACCCACACCTCTTGGGTAGACTACAGTTTGTAGTTGAAGGATAAAAGCGAGGCGCTGAGAGTGTGGGTCAGCTTCTCCCGGTCCTCACACACCTCACTCTGCTCCAGAGGAACAGCACGCTGTGAATATCCTGTCATCCACTCATTTCTTTTCCTTTGCTTTTTTCAAAATTTTACTGCCCCCCCCCAAACCTCACTCTCTCTCCCTTCAAACTAAGGATGAGCAATCTCAACATTCATGCAAGGCTTCCTGTGTTGTTTTCTCTCCTCTCTAGCCCAGCTTTCTCTACCCCTGACCCACCAACAACCCTTCAAACACACGGAAGCCTTTGACCAGAGAATGCATATTGCGTATAGCACATAGCGTATAATATATAGCATATAGCTTAGTCCCAAATGCCACGCACAGTGAGGAACATGCATAGAGGAACGTGTGCATAATGAACATGACAAGTGCTTATGTCTGAAATATAATAAAATAATAATCAAAACCATCTATTTTGGACATATATGTCTCTGCTGATAATTCACATAGCACCGTGGTAGCCTTTCCCAGGTGCAGCGCTTTGCTCTGGATAAGCAAGCGATTTTTTTTCCTCTCTCCACCTGCTCCACCCACTTTTTTTACATCAGTTTTGAGTCTCGTGTAAATTCTCCCATGCTGTCACCATGGGTGTCACACGTCACTGTGGCCAGAAGGTGTATTAAAATTCTGAGAAGACAAATCACGATGCAGGCGTGATTTGCAGAGATTAAAAAAGGGGGGCAGCGGAGTGGGAGAAGGTTCAGTCAACAGGCAAAGTGCAGCTAACTGAGCTCAGTGGTTCATTCACACTTGGAGTGTTTTGGACTGAGCTGACAACATTCAGCATACTGATTCAAGCTGACCTCATAACAGAAGACATAAGCTCCGCCTTTATTCCTTGCCCTTTATGTGATCTGGCACAAGGGCATGAAGAAATCAGTTTTTTAGAGGCTTGATTATGATTAGAGGCCATTGGGTGATTACAGTGCACATAATTTGTTTTAGTTATTATTCATTTCTCATTCATTTGCTGAGAGATCTCCTTACAGAGAAGACTTGAGCAGGTTGGGATGAGTCAGGCTTTTCACAAGTGCTGAACAAGACGGGTGCTGATGAGAGGCTGAAAGAGACGGAATTAAAGGTGGAAATAATGGTGCCTGAAGGAAACGTTCATTATAAGCGTTGAAAAGGGATTTCCTGAGAATTGTGTGTGTACACACTAAACGGGTCTGACCTAGTCTGTTTATTTCTGAAGTTAAACCTCATTCCGTCATAGCTATATAATGCTGCATCAGCCAATCAGGGGCAGGGTAATGGCTGCTAGGATACACAGTTCTCCATTTAGCCAGGTGCATACAATTAACTCTGTGCTCCTGGGACAACAATTAAAGTCACAACTTTTTCAAATGATGGATGGTATCATTTACTGTACATTAACCCTTCTGTTTACTAGACGAATTTAGGAGTTTACCAATACTTATACTTTAAAGTCTCCTTCTCTTAAACATCCCATATACAACATGTACGTTATGTACTTTGGCTTAAACGCTCAGTAAAATAAGCAGGTAAGAAGACAATACACCCCACACCTCCACCACACACACATACACACCACACACCCACCTCCACCACACACTCACATACACCCCACACACCCACCTCCAGCACACACACATACACCCCACACACCCACCTCCACCACACACTCACATACACCCCACACCTCCACCACACACACATACACACCACACACCCACATACACCCCACACCTCCACCACACACACACACATACACCCCACACCTCCACCACACACTCACATACACCCCACACCTCCACCACACACACATACACACCACACACCCACATACACCCCACACCTCCACCACACACACACACATACACCCCACACCTCCACCACACAAAAAGCTTCTCATGTGTATCCGAATCTCTGTCTCCCTGACTCAACTTGTACAAAGTCTAGAAGTGCAGCCAAAACATGCACTTCTGGAATAGGGCCAGGAGAGACACTCCTCTGAGATTCCCAGCATGCACTGCACCATGTGCTCTCTGGTGGAATCTCCTACATCTCATCCACCAGGCTTCAGTGTATCAAAAGCCACAGATAATGATGAAAAGAAGGATTAAACATTCCGACAAGATCTCCTTTCCCGATAAGCCTCTGTCCGTAGAACCATAGCAACAGGAAGACCCGACTCCCAGATACAGATATCACAGATGTCCTGACCTCGTCTATGATTCTAGGTAGGATTGCCCACATGTGTGTTCACTGAGACATGGGGACGTTCATAGACACGGATATGAGCAGCCGACAAGCTATCGCGGCTGCTTTTCAGGTGTTTCCCGGCCATCTAGAGACATTCTCACATCAGCACGCTGTATCTCAGAGGTCCCGGTGACTCGCCACAGTTTCTGCACACACAAACATAGTGGCACTGCTGCAGTAGGAGGCTGGAGACAGAAATGAGGCCCCTCCCTGACAGCTGGTGTGGTAAATGCGTCTGATAGGTGCATTGATAATGTTTGTCCGCCGTGCCCTTCTGATGTCCACCTCAGGGCGTGGGCAGCTCCTGAGCATCGATACCAGCAGGAGGGTAGTGTTAGCCTGGCCCGCAATACGGATGATCCTTTGTGACATTTTCCAGGCGCAACAGGACTATTTAAAAGGGCTGTCTCACATCATGTCCGTCATTCATCAGTTGCCACAGCAACTGGCAGCGGAGGGGGAGGAGCCGGGCTGGGTAAGGATGAGGATGCCTCCATCTTCAGTGATACCTTGCGAGGCTCGCTTGACCCACGGTTAAGGATGCTTCCATCCATCTGCTGTTTATCTTCAAAATCTGACAGGATGTCTCAAACCAGCCTGTAACATTGTGGGTGTTTGGGGGGTGGGGGGGTATGTGTGTTTGTGAGAGAAATAGACAGGGGACAGTAATGCCTTCAATCTTTCCGACCTTTCAAACTAGTGATATATATCTACAAAGAGTAAAGTTTTTTTGGGAGATAATCAAGTGCAGCTCTAATCTTTAAAAGCAGAAATGTATTAAATCCTCTAAATGAGGCTGTGAAGTCCAATCAGGTGCCTAAGCCATAATTAAATGATCAACCATACAAATGTAGCTGAAAGCATTCATAAAGCAGGTGCCAGAAAAAAAGAAAGTTGTTTTGAAAGGACCATTTGAATTGTTAAAGTTACTCTTGAATCAGAAATTTCATTTTCTTAGTGGATGCCCCGAGGATTTCTGTGATCACTGCGAACTAGAATAGCCACGTGTGTGCTCTTCACACAGGTCTTGGTGAAGTTCCTTGTGACGCGTTACTAATGATTTCGCTGTTTGTGAGCTATTAAAAAACTATGTGAGACAGGAAGAGAGAGTGAATCCTGTTGCACCAGCCTTGCGAAACTGCAGTTACTGTGTCCGTGGGTGCCGGGACGTCTCTCTCTCTCTCTCTCTCTCTCTCTCTCTCTCTCTCTCTCCCTCTGTCTTCCTCTCTCTCTCTCAGCTTTGTGAAGTCTGACCCTTGCATGGGTGAGTGGGAGAAAGTGACTCTGTGTGGTGGCAAGACAGACAGAGAGAGAGACTTTTCTGGGCTATCCTTCCACACAAGAACTCCCACATCGCCTCCAGAATGATGGGCTGTGGTGAGTTGGGCATTGTTCTTGAAAAACCGCGCTCTGCAAGTACAGCCGCAAAGCGGGTTTACACGAGCGGCCCTGTGCAGACGCATGCAACTCACTAGTGGACAGTGTGTGTTCTGAGTGGGAAAGAAAGTGTGTGAGCTACAATATGGGGTATTGATTGTACTGCTTGAGTGGTGTCAGTGAGTAGATTTTTTGCACACGCACTGTTTTCCTGCATGTGTAATGAGGCTCTAGATGTAACCTGTGGTTGAGGATTCTCCCGCTGGTATATATAAAAAAAAGATCTGTGGACAAAAAAAAAAAAAAAACAGAGAAAAAGAACAAAATCCCTGAGAATGTAAATTGGTTTATGAGGCACAGAGAGAGGTGAAGTGTGTGATGGGGCTCCGTAAGAGAGAGCTGAAGAAGAATTAAGAATGGGAACGAATCCCCTCTGCTACTATTTAGGTTTGAATCCCAGCTGTGCTGCATTGAGATCCTTGAGCTTGCAAGGATTTCATAGTTTCGAGTTCATTCTCATATATAGAACCAATCATCTGTAAGGAGTCAGAAGTGGGCACACTTGCAGGAGAGATTAGGCGTAGCTTGACTGTTATCAGGGCAATGCAATACCGTATTCCAAACACAGGCAGGGGTCACAACCACAACCAGACAATACCAGCGCAAGTACAGTGGGGCAAATCCAAAAAACCATAGCAACAGCAGAGCAGGGTCAAAACCAAGGCAGGTAGCAGAACAAAGAGACCGCTTAGTATGCACGGGCAAAACCATGGCGATACTACGCAAAACCATGGCAATACTACGCAAAACCATGGCGATACTACGCAAAACCATGGCAATACTACGCAAAGACATGGCAATACTACGCAAAACCATGGCGATACTACGCAAAACCATGGCAATACTACGCAAAACCATGGCGATACTACGCAAAACCATGGCAATACTACGCAAAGACATGGCGATATGAAGGCGCTTAAATATATTGAGTTTATTATGTAACAGGTGTTGATAATCAGAAGACCAGGGAATACAATCTATGAAGTCTGATGGAGGACGTGGAGGTGGTGGAGACTCGTCTGGACCGAGGCTGATGGGAAATGTAGTCTGGCAGTGCTGAGATGGAGGGCAGTATGACATCATCAGTCATGGTGCCTGATGGGAACATGTATCATACGTAGGTCTGACACGTACACACACATAAATTATGCCCAGACAAATATGATTTTCGTAGCGAGTTCAGATACATCAGGTCTATAAGAGATGCAGAAAATTATGAGGACTACAGAAGGTGGTGCTGACGTGTGTGTGTGTACACATCCTTCACGCTCGCCCTCTGCTGCTGGAGAACCAACTCCTTCATCACTGCCTGTTATCTGATCGCAGCCAAACCCTGTGAGCGTGCCACACACCACGGCCATTCCTTACCCACCGTTCCTCCCAGTGGGGGAGCTCACTCCCACGCCAGACACACCTTGACAGCGCGGCCGACAAGCTTCGGAGGACATGTGTTCCACATCCACCATCCACCGGTACCAATGCCATACGACGTGTGACATGGCACCTGCGTGGGCCAAACGTGGGTGGTCACGTCGTGTATGTTTACAGGACCGAGCGAAGAGAACTCAGACAGGAGCCAGCCAAACGAACAGGAAACCAGAATCGAAAACGTGACTGGATCTGGTTGTCCGGACGCGCCGCTAAACTGTACGGTTAGAAGTTCTCGCTCTTCCTGTCAATCTCCTGCTTTGCAATCTCCATCTTTTTTGCTTAGGCTGCGTGTGTTCTGGACAAGTTCCCCTAACCGTGTGTTTCTTTCTTTCTTACTCTTGAAGATTTTCTTATTCCTTTCAGCGATGCCAAACCATGTGCTGCTCGGAATGGTGAACCTCTTCCAGTTCGCCAGCCTCCTCTAATTTACTTTATCGCCATGGTGAAAATCAATGTGGCCCAAATGAATCAGTCTGGCTGTCTGATCTGTTCTCAAAACTATGGCGATAGCTGGCACCAGACTGGTCCCAGATCAGCCGTGAGACGGGCCAGTTGCAGTCTGATCGATAATCACCTAGCCTAAAAAGAAGGGCACACCAGATAACCATCTCTGAAAAGAAGCATTTTCTTCACTTAAAGCAGCTCAGAGATCTCCAGGAAGGCCATGAGTTGAATTTGCTGGAAGTTAAGGCATAGAAATCTACTGACTGTTGTAGAATACCAAAGACAACATTTAATTTCACTTGTTATCATAGCTCAAGATGAAGTTATGTAATTTGATGTAATGAATAATTTAAATGTAATACCTTTTAGAAAATATCTGCGTAATATTTTGATGTTACTGGAAGGCATATTTGTTCCAAAATAACTGGTTTAGTGGGTTCAATCATTACAAGTTATCTAAAAACAAAACAAAAAAGATGAAAAATAAAGATGTTCATCTCAGTAAATAAAATTATTCATGATTATTTCATATTACAATGGAACAACAGAACAAGAAGCAGAAAAAATCACTGTGGAATGTTTTAGTTACACTGCTCAAACTTTTTTTATTAAAAGATGCCAGGGATAATGTTCATGTTTCTTAATTTGTACTCTCTCTCTCACACACACACAACACTGTGTGAAGTATGAAGCAAACACACATGAGATGGCAGAGTCCAGATGCATTACTGTTCCCTAAAACGTGAGAAGGAGAACATGGGAACAGAAGGGACAGAAGTCAAACAGATGGAATCAAACGTGAACTGCGAAATCAAAAATTGCATTATTGCATAAAAGCTCTGGCGTCCAAACGAATTCTTATCAGCCATCCTTCAAGCAAGAACATCTTTAGGCATGCCTGTTTACATAAGCAATCAGCTCTCACTGTGAGCCGACACCTTTGACCTGCCTGAAACATTTCCTGCACGGATTGTGCGCTGAAGGCAAGCTCACTCCCACCTGAGAGCAAAGCTGCTCAACTGGAGCTCAAAACACCACTTGGTTAAGCAGACAGCTACCTAAACTTGGAGTAGTAGGGAAACAGGACCAAGCACAGAAGAGAAGACATCTGGTCTGTCACAGACCTGCTGCATATCAGGCCTTCAGAAAGTATCTTGACTCTACAGATGTTTGTTAAACTTCAGTATGAGGAAGCGGAACCCACACTGTGGCCTCAGACTGCTCACGGACGGAGCCACAGGTGAAGGGATCAATGACTCACTCATTTTCTCAGCTGTGGGCTAAAATCCCTGATCACGTTCACCCTGTCCTCTTGCCAAAGTACCTGCGGAAGAGACAAACATGCCGTCGTTCACATCAAAGAGAAAAGAGAGTCTGTCGCACTGTGTTTGAACCACAGCGAGATGTTGTACTACAGATCCTTTTCTTACATGGTTATGGTAAACCTGGGCTCTGTTATCTGGGGAAAATGCTCTTGTTTGTGCTCCTGTGCAGTTATATATCTGTCCTATAAACAGGCTGGAGCGTCTTGTAAGAGAGGAGTGTGATCTGGCACTGCGGCTATCTGAGTAATAGGCTGGTGAGGACCACTGGGAGAACTGCGAGGCTATCACGGCTCAGGGACACTCTCTAATTTCTCTAGAATTAAACATTTCTGATAGGTTGATTAATGGCTAAAGTTTTTTTCCTATTGTGGGACTTGCCTCTCTCTCTCTCTCTCTCTCTCTCTCTCTCTCTCTCTATCTCTCTCTCTCTCCCCCTGTCTCTCTCTCTCTGCAGACAGCCTCCTTTTTTACCAACAAAATCCCATTCCACTTTGCCCCTTTACTGTTAAATAAAAGCTACAAATTCCCTTGCCGTTTCCAGCCTTATTTTCTGAAATACAAATAAATACATAAATACATAAATAAATAAATAAAACAAACATGCCTCGAATGATCTTTGACAGCTCTAATCAGAGCACAATAAATGGGGCCACTTTCTACATAACGCACACTATGAACAGCCATTCACTGCACCGCGGCCTGATTGCGTCCGGCTCCCGGGAGCCGCCACCGATGGCAGCTTGTGATTAGGAGGGCCTCTCTGCACTCCATCCTCTTTAGGAGAGCTGTCCAAGCCTCCAGCAGGCCGTACACGGCCCCCCGCCCCCTCGCCCGCCAAACTCTGACTCAAGGCCCCGGGGTCTGGCCGGCCTTCGGCTTGATTCCTAATCAGCCGTGACTCTTCCAGGCACTTTAGTCCTGGGCATCTGGGGGGATGTGTATTAAACATTCTCTGGGTCAAATACACTGAGTGGCTCAGCAGGGGTTGCCCTGCATGGGAGGGGCATCAGATGAGGGAGGGGGCTCGGAGAGTGTGGTTAGAACCGCAACGTCTCAGAGCAAGACACCACTGATAAGGGAACTCACACCATTTCTTTAATCCACTATTCTTTTTCTGTCCATTTCTTTTTCAGAGTCTTTTCATACTGGATATGTTAGCAAAGCATCACTTAAATGCTCACATAATTATTGTTTGTTTACATAGTCACTCACCTTATAATCCCACAAGTTGTAAACTAAAACTCTAAAACTGTTAAAACCGCAACAAATCTAAAAATTCTGTATAAACAGCATGTGGTAGTGTATATTGTACATAAATTATATATAGTTAATTAGAGAGAAAGCAGTGAGCAAAATGATATTCAAAACTTTGGATCTAGTGATTTAGACAGTAAAGGGGATCCCAGTAAATTTGAGAGATGATGGAATGGTGAGAAGCATTCATAACCCAATATAGAGACTTAATAAAATGTCATTTCCTTTGAAAGTGCCTTAATATATCGTATCACCAGCCACTTTATAAGAAGCTAACTATACTTGGTGGCCACTTTATTTGCAGACTATAAAGTGTATGTGTGGGCACTAGTTACAGGTCATCAGTACTGAACACGGTAGTGGCAGAGCTAGATGTTGCGCTGCTACAGGTTTACCAGAAACAGCAGCGTTACTGAACACTTTACACATGCTGTTGTCACTGCAGGATCCCAAGTTGTCTGCCACCCAAAAATATGCAGTCACAGGCTCTCTTCTGGACATGTTATAAAAAGTAAGAGGACAGCTAACACAACCTATTCATGACAGCAGCTAGACCACACATCTGTCCACCTGAAGGAGTTTCTCAAGAAGTGGCAGCTGTGTATGGTAGAACTGTGGCATAATATTGTTTGTCATGAGAAGAATGTGAAAATGAAGTCTTCTTTCAGATACATAAATGGAAAGACATCATGTTTTGACCTTAAAACACTGGGCAGGGTAGTTCATTATAGCTTAATACGGGATGATAAGACCCTTGTGTCGAGGTGTTACTTTAAACTCCAACCACACAGTCACAGTCAATGGCTGAGTGTTGAAAAAAGGAACACTGTGAAATAAACAGTGGGGGAGATGAGAAATTGGTTTACATGAATTGAGCGTTGACCTTTGGCCTGGTCATTGATGTGGTTATGCAGTCCTTCACTCGCCCATGTGGAAGAGCTCAGAGCAGGGCCATCGCGGAAGAGACAAAAGGTTAAGCAGTAAAATTGATTCCCCCCCCCCCCCCCCCCATGTATGTTCAACATAAAATGATAAAGAGAGGAATCCAGCCAACTGTGCAAACATTTACTGAGGTGAATGCAACATTTGACTCATTTTTACTAGAATGTCCATCAGCTTGACTATCAACAAGATATTTTCCCCCAGGCAAGCCACGACACCACCGTTTACCTTCTTTGTAACTGTGAAGGATCCCATGATGGGAACATTTCATACAGCACTCTTGAGGGAATTGCAAAGCAATCGTCCAATCAAGGTCAGCCGCACAAAACTCGTCTGAATGGTGATGAACTCCAAATTCATTGTTAGCCTGACGTAATACCGGAGTCCTTTATCGGCCCGGCACTCAGCAACAGAGTCAATATAGAAAAGGAAGATGCAGATCGGAGGAAATACTGGTGGAGTAGAAAACATGGAAAACAATGCAGGATTAGAGGCCTCGTGACTCCACTTAGAGATAAGCACATGTCTGCGTTTCAGATTACTGAGCTACACATAACTTAAGATATAATTACTGTACTAGAGGGCGTAACAAGAAAGAGACAAACACAAACGTGCATGCACACAAATACACATTCAAGCATGCAGAGAGCACGAGCGTGTGGAGAGGGCTACAGAGAGGGAGGGCAAGAGAGATAGCATGGAGCTTGATGTGCCTCGCTGCAGAATGTCAGAAAAAAAGACAAATTCTGATTCCATTTCCTGCTGTGCCGTGTGGCGTGACGCAGGCTAAGCCAGCTGCTAAATAGGTCTTAGCTGTTGAATATGGATGAGCTATGGTACAAGGTAGTAAATTGCGTGTTCCTTTGATTGCTGGCTTCTTTTAAATTATTAACAACCGGGTCAAAAAAGAAAAAAAGTCTGGATGTACAAACAGAGTCTTTCTGTATTTGGTGTATGCTCAACAACAACCTGTCTGTCAGGTCTCTCCTTTGATCTCCTTCCTCTCTTTTTGTAAAGGTCAATGGAGATTAAAGGATCCGTCTCGTCGGTAATAAAGGCAACACTCAGGCCTTTTGTTAAAGACACCACGGAAACGGTTCGGGCAACTGTGCGGTCGCTCGTCGAGCACAATAATCAGCGGAAGCGTTTCGACCAAAGAACGGTAGGGCTTAAATAATCAACGGCGGGGCTGGAGCTTGGCGTTCAATTTCAGATGAACACAGCGGTGGTCTGTCTCTAACGGGAGTGGAACCACATGGTACAGCAAGACCCCAGTCTGGTGAGCGCGCACATTGGCTAGACCTCTGAGGAAAATTGGAAAAAAGAAACAATAAGCTTTTTTACAGGTGTGTGGTCAAGAACTAAAGGGAATGCAGCACAGATAGGAAATAAAATAAAAGCAATAAAATAAAAGCCACACGAAAACTGCAGCCATTCTCACACTCCGGGTTTTCACGTGCACACTCCAACGCGCTACGTAACTCGAGCTTTCTCTCATGAGGCTCGCGCCGACCTTCCAAGTCATATAACTCCATTTATTTAGATTCCAATGCAATTATGATAGATCCGTCCCGCTCTGACCGGTATTTTGTGTAAATATATATACAGTGCATTACATTAATGTAGCTGCCGGAGGTAGACCCAGCTGTGCCGTCTCTCCACCGTATCGATCGGATGGTCATTAAGATTCATCCCTGGGTGCGGTGCACGTCGACTTCCTCTTCATATTAAGTAGGCCGTCGGCTGCACCACCACATCAGCAGCTTTGAGCGGGTCGGTCAGACCGGGAACTCAGCTCGAATGACTTCCTGTCATCTGAAGGGGCTCACACACACAAGGTGAGGACGGCCTCCTCTAATCTAGAGGTTTTGGTGTAACCCCCCCCCCTTTCTTTCACACACACACACACACACACAACCCCCCCCCCCCCCCCCCCCAGCTAATAATAATAATTTGATAATTGTCTGAATATGTTACGGTGATGTGGTTCGACTAAAAATTTAAAGGCTTTTCACAAAGTAAGAGGTTGAATGAACTCTCACAGGCTTCCAGCTTCAAACAAAACACTTATCATTTAAAATGAATCTGATGAAAGCGAAACTGAAATCCAGTTGAGAGGTTTATTGTCTAATTTGCAAATCATAAAAAACTGCATATTTTGTCATAAACTCGTTGCCTCCAAAATCAGGCTTTGTATTCTGACTTAGATGGCACATTAACCTCTGTGGTACTTCACAGAAGCTCCTTAAGTGTAAAAAATAAAATAAATAATATGACAAGCCCATTTTGATACAAACCAGAAATGATCTGCTTTCAGTGTAAGATCCAACACATACTGTTGTGCTTTATGAAATTACTCAACACTCTTAAAAGATACTTATATTTGAGATTTTATCCACAAAATAGTCAGTAGTTCTTTCCTGCAGAAAAGGAGCAGAAAATCTCTTTAATATGCATGGCACTGGAGAGCTTGGTTACGCGAGGTTCGAAACTCTGATGACATTGCAAGATTCTGGCTCATGTCAGATTTCTGCAACTCCTGGATTGCAGAAAGATCTTAACCCAGTGCTGCATCTATCACTGAACACAACCTGACTTGTTCAGTTTGGTAGTTGCGCAGATGCAGTTTAAAACACTCTTAAGAGACAGAGGCAATAATGTGGAAGAGTGTCAGAGGGCAAGATATGTAAAGGGAATTTGAAGGTAACAGAAGAATGAAAAAAAAAGAAAATGGGAAAAGCACTTTCTGAATCCATGGTGGTCCCAAGCTCTTATATTTGACCAAGTACTCTCACCTTTTCACTTGTGTCTTTGAACATTGCTGATTAAACATTTTGATTCATTGAGGTGTCTAAGCTGATTACAGGTTTAGTTTCTCTCGGTGGAAGGTTTGCTAAAAGAACAGTAGGGGGTGCGGGAAACGAGAACGAACATGAGGCAGAAGATGGGCTGCAGAAAGTGGAGCTCACCGGTGTTTGTGTGTGCCTTTCTTTCTTTCACACACACACACACACACACACACACACACACACACACACACACACACACACACACACACACACACAAAGAAATCGACAAAAAGACAGAGTTACAGCAATAGGGAATCAGAGAGGAAGAGAGAAAGCAAGCGAGAGATGAAGACACAAAGGAGAAGTGAGAAGTTCTAGTGGCAGCAGAGCAGCTGGCTAAAGATACAATCAAAGAAAGAACTCGGATCCATGGCTAAATAAACAAAAGCTCTGCTTCTACGCCAAACCCAGCTTTTCAACTTTTATTTATTTATTTCTGATCTCTCTCTTTCTCCCTCCTACTTCTATGCATGTGGGGCTCAGAGCAAGTGAGGGGAGTTGTGTCAGCAAGTTCAAGGATTTTTTCCACAACTCCCTATACACCTGCGGTGATTAAAGACATACTTAAAAATAAGAAAGCAAATTTAATACTGCACTCAGACAGTAGGATTAATAAGTGTGAGGGCATCTTATATATTATAGGCATGTTTCCTAGTCTACTTTTTACCTCATTTAGTATCAATCATAGTTACCACTTTAAACAGCACCCATTAATCACTCTATACACAGGGAAGGGTGTGGTGGTTCATTTTATCACAATCTGCCAGTTTCCTTTAATGATGCAGCCTAATTAATAAAGTCATGGTTATGCTTGTTAGGGGAGCATTTTCAATTTAAATTCAAAACTCTTAAAACTTATTTTTGGTTCATTAACTACATTTGAGGTAAGTGGAAAGTTTTTTTTTTTTCTTTATGGGATTAAAAGCGAACCAAGACCATTTTAGCCTTCCAAACCCTCATCAAATCATACAACATCATTAGACTTTCCATTCAGTGTCAGCCCATCACACTTCTGAGTCCTCATCTTTGTTCATGTGTGTGAGAGAGGGCAGAGATAAAAGAGGTGTGTCCACGGCCAGGGCTAAGCCTGTGCCCCATGCCATTTCTCTTGTCCTCTTCAATGACATCTGCTGTTGTCTTGTTAGAATTCAAATGCTTAGATGCACCTGGAACAAAAACAGGCCTTAGATCGTAAGGCAGTTTCCATTATTGCAAATCAAATTAACTATGCCACGCCAATCTCATTTCTCTAAGCTCTTCCCATCTCTCTACTTTGAAATTCCAAATCTAAAGATGAGACATTGGAAGTGTGTGTGTGTGTGTGTGTGTGTGTGTGTGTGTGTGTGTGTGTGTGTGTGTGTGAGAGAGATACTTAGTACTGAGGCGATGATGTCAGTGTAGGAGAAGGCAGTGGCCCTAAACCTCCTTAAGATGAAAAGTGATTCACCAACAGTGGGGGGAGAGAAAGATGGAGAACAAAGCCTAAGACACAGAAGACAAAGAAACTTTGAACTTGTACCCTCTCCACAAGATGCTCACTTACTCACACTCACACTGCACACTGGTCTACCACCCAAGTCAAAAGGGTGTAAAGCGTTATTTGTCTTCCACTGGTGTTTGTACTGTATATCAGTGTATCAAGCCTCTAATATCAGTGCAGCATCGTTCTACCTCTACCATCTCCATGGTTTAGAATAAGGAGAGGCAACAGGATCAGGGCGTGGCGCCTCCTCTCGGTCACTCATCAAGAGCGTAGCCGGGGGAATGATGGTGTGGCCCAGCCCTTTAGAGGTCTTCAACTTCTCCTGCAGAATGAATCCACGCTGCAAATGATGAAGCCAAGCAGACCACCACTGGTGACTCTCTGTTCCTGCAGTCCTTCAATCAGGGGCTGATTACCCGGCCCTTCTGCCTTCTACCCACTGCCCTTCCTCTCTCTCTCTCTCTCTCTCTCTCTCTCTCTCTCTCTCTCTCTCTCTCTCTCTCTCTCTCTCTGAACCACATTAAGAGGATAGGAAAGGTTCTAGGATGATGGCATCATGCCGTGAAGCTATGCTTATCATCCTGGCCATGCAGTAGACTGCCTGCTCCTGATATGCTATACAAGCAGTTCATGCTGAAGGGATTTGATGAAGTGTGGTTAAATGTCAATCAATGATTACAGCGCACATGGCTTAATGTAGAGCTTTCCACCCAAGATGCGATTTGAACATGCGCTCAAACAGAAAACAAATCACATTTCTCATTTTCTGTTGTTTTTCCTGCTTACCTCGTTGAGATTTGCAGTGTTTCGTTTGAGCATGTCTTCTGGTCTGAGTCCCACATCAAAGACTGCTTTGTGTGCATGTGTGTGTGAGGGAGAAAGAGAGAAAGTCATAAAGGTACAGATTTCTTTTAAGATGCTTTTAACATATTAGGTTTCCCTATTAAAAGAAACTCCCTTCAACTTATTCAACTTGCCTATTATCCCCTGATATAAACTCCCAAGCATTCACTGTAGCTACCACCCGAACACTGTGACACCATCCAAACACTGACACCACCCGAACACTGTGACACCATCCAAACACTGACACCACCCGAACACTGTAGCTACCACCCAAACACTGTGACACCACCCGAACACTGTAGCTACCACCCGAACACTGTGACACCACCCGAACATTGTAGCTACCACGCGAACACTGTGACACCACCCGAACACTGTAGCTACCACCCAAACACTGACACCACCCAAACACTGTAGCTACCACCCGAAAACTGTGACACCACCCGAACACTGTAGCTGTCCAAAATTTCATCCCAGGAAATGTGAGCAAACAGTGGAGGAGCAGGCTCAATACTGGTATATGGCTCAATACTGGTATATGGCTCAGTACTGGTATATGGCTCAATACTGGTATATGGCTCAGTACTGGTATATGGCTCAGTATTGGTAGATGGTTCAGGACTGATATATGACTCAGTACTGGTTTGTGGCTCAGTACTGGTATATGGCTCAGTAGCTACTGGTAGATGTTTCAGGACTGATAGATGGCACAGTACTGTTAGATGGTTCAGGACTGGTAGATGGCCCGATACTGGTATATGGCTCAGTACTGGTAGATGGTTCAGGACTGGTATATGGCTCAGTACTGGTAGATGGTTCAGGACTGGTATATGACTCAGTACTGGTATATGGCTCAGTACTGGTATATAACTCAATAATGGTATATGACTCAGTACTGGTATATGACTCAGTACTCGTTTATGGCCCAATACTGGTATATGGCTCAGTACTGGTAGATGGTTCAGGACTGGTATATGACTCAGTACTGGTTTGTGGCTCAGTACTGGTATATGACTCAATACTGGTATATGGCTCAGTACTGGTATATAACTCAATAATGGTATATGACTCAGTACTGGTTTGTGGCTCAGTACTGGTATATGACTCAATACTGGTATATGGCTCAGTACTGGTATATAACTCAATAATGGTATATGACTCAGTACTGGTATATGACTCAGTACTCGTTTATGGCCCAATACCGGTACGGGACTCAGATGGCTCAGCTTTCATCAGTCACTTTTGTCAGAGTGCATCCTGATTCTGGGGAATCCACATTTTATGAAAGAGAAGTTCCTTTCCCTTGTGGTCCATACACTTCACATATAGCAGTTACCAGCTCACATCCTTTTAAAACTGAGGCACAGGCATGTTTTGACACCTGCCAAATCCACAGAATCAGAACTGACAGTGAAGAGCTGTCCATCTAGCCCCATATCCCCAGCTCAACTAAGAACCCTTACAGTCCCACTCCAGTAGACCATGGGTTGGTCTGAAAGTCTCTGATCAGCCTGATTCAGCAGTCCTGTGCTCGAGGTCAGTTAGCCTTAGCCTCCACCTCTCGAAGTCAGTTAGACTTAGCCTTCACCTCTTGCGCTGATCAGAAAAAGGTTTTCCGGTCTAGCAAAGGCATTCAACACACCTTTAGTGATGAAGATCATTAACTAACATTTTGATAGTCTGTTAATGATCATTTACACTCTTCGTCACCACCCTCCTTGGAGCCCAAGCGGACTCCAAGAACTTTAAGGACTGGATTGACCCTCTCTGAACTCCCTGGCAATTGCAGCCCATGAACCCACCCTTGCTGTCTCCCCATTTTGCTTTGGCTGATGAAGCTTTTCTGCTAAAGACCTGTACTGACCTGAACTCGTACTGAATCACCTGTACATCCATGCTGTCCCACACTCGTGGTGACACAGTGACTGCCCAATCAGTTCAGCATCCCTGAACATCCCTGACTCAACTCACCTTCCTACACAGTAAGATTATCTTGCTAACATATATAGCTGACCAGACATTGCGTAATCTTGCCAATCACACCAGCCTGAACTGGCCTGCGGAAGACATGCACACACACAGGTTTTTGCTGTTTTTGCTATTCTCGTATCGATAATTCCAACTTGGCCTAGTATTTGACCAGCTGTTGGCTCATTTCTGATAAAACAGCCATCACTTACACAACAAACGAACGAGTTAGAGGAGGAAATACTCATGATATTCTAACTGATATTCATGGCAGGGAAGCTCATAGAACTGAAGAAAATGGCACAAAAGAGAGAAAAATAGAAAGAGGCTTCATGAAATAGATCCAGCATGACAAATGACTAATTACACATACATAAGAAGCCAGCATGAATTGGTCTTCATATGCACACACAAACACATAATGCTTTCTGCACCAGTGCAAACAATCATCGCCCTGACATCGCGTGAATAGAAACCTAAAGTGAGCAGGCTGCCAGCAGGCAGCCCACACACCGCTCAGACTTTTCCAAACTCTTGTTTTATAAATAACTTTAAGTATCCAGGGCGCCTCATCCTCAGCTGTTCAATGTCAAGAAATCCCAGCCCACTTTGAAAGTCCGCCTGCTGTTCCACTCCTCTGTTCATCTCCTGTCCACCAACACCCCCCCACCCCCCCAAGCTAATCTTGTCCCCCCGCTCGTTTGAATGGCGTAACGTGGAATCCTCCAGAGGGCTGCTGAGGTTATTCTTTCGTCCCGCATTGCCATGGCACCACTTTCCCACTCGTTTCTTTTGGGGGAAGCTTCGGACTACCGTTGCACAGGGAAACCCTACGGGGCTCTTGCCGGATCTGAGGTTTCCGCACTGCTGCAGGCTGCCGTATGCCCTCTCGCTTCAAACTACACCAGACAATGGATTTACATCAGAGGAGGGGGAACACAAGCGATGCACGAGAAAAAACATTTCACAAGCGCTCAAGTACATTTGAGCTTGTTATCCTGTCAACGGCCAGCGTTCTCGGGACCCACTGTCCTTGTAGTAAATTAAGGGAAGTCATAGAGTGAATTCTCACTGGAGATCCTCTATTTAACATTTTGTAACCCTTGTACATTTTGTAGGTATAAACAATAGCATGACATGGTTTCAGAGTAGACTTAGAATAAAGCTGGCATCAAAAAGAAAAATCTATACTGAGAGAATAAGAGAGCTGACCCAAGAGTCCTTTCCAAATAGAGACACCCATAATGAATTCCCAACAAACTTTCACACTGTGACAGTTTTATGTTAATACGTTGCTGTGGGAGAAGCTAAATAGCTTGTAACTATGCATATAAAATGTATATACCTTAATCTGAAACACATTAATTCCTGAGATAAAACTCTTCCTCTCGTTGTGTGGGGAGAGCAAACCGCCATCTCCACGGAGAAGACTGACCTACATCAGCAACAGAGGCCCGGCTCCCAGTTCCCGCGTTTCTTTAACTTCACATAATTACTGTGGGATCCCCCTCGAGGCCGTCCTGGGAGCGGAAACGAGCGAAGAAGGCGACGAACTTGGCCCAAATCCACCCTGCTTCGCATTCGCAATTACTGCCCTATTTAGAAACACTACCACTTTCTTGTCTGTTTCGGTGCATGGTGTCGAGCCTCGATGGAAATGGGAACGCCGTTGTTGCGTCCTAAACCATATCCAGATCTCTCTGTAGAGCACTTGATCATGATCACCTGCCTTTTTGGAATGCTGCGATCCTAAAATCCCACAATGCACTGCAACAGCAGGTGTACAACCAGTGTCTCATAGCCTGTTTGGGCACTTAACGATGATGCATTAACACATGATTCTTCTGAAGAAGTGGTGGAGTGTACAAAATTGTTCATGTGGCCCTTATTTAATCTGCCGCATCACGCCGCTGACAGTGACAGCCACTCCAGTGTAGAGAATAGTAAGTAGGTTGCCATTCTGAACAGAAAGTGGACCTGCTTTTGCTAGGACAACAAGAACAGAGACCCAGGAGTTGCCCAGTGAAAAGGCATTTGACAGCGTGTGTGAGTAGAGCACTATCTTCAGTTACAAATTTGAGCAACTTAGCCTGTGCATCCAGTTGTACATCCTGAATATCAATAGAAGGTCAAAATGATATTTGAGATTTCTTCTCTGCTGTTCAACCTTGACTGGGTGATGTGTTTCATCTACGGTGCCTATAACTGAGAGGTTCAGATATTGTTTTGTTGATGTTTTGTTTGTTTTATCAGAGCCGAATTTGAATCAACTTGAAATCATATTAAAGTTATCCACACACACACACACACACACACACACACACACACACACACACACACACACACACACACACACACACACACGCACACACACAACTGCAGATTGTGATCATTTTTGGAAGCATCAAATACTGTAATGCCATTAATGTAAAAAAAAAAGGTCAAAAGTTATTACCCTGTATATATTTTCCTTTTTCATTTGGCTTCTTTCTTCTTGTCCATTTTGTCTGGAAGAAAGCCAAGTTATCTCCACCAAACAATTTTGAAAAGGTCACACATGGACGTTTCTAAATGATGAGCGTACAAATGACCGTCTCTGGCATTTAACACCCATACTCCATCTGTTCAACCACCAAGCCCACAAAACCACACCAAAAACTCCTCTCAGCCAAAGAGGAACTGGAGGGTGGGCAAACACATTTATGTATTTATGAACACACACACACACACACACACACACACACACACAGTTCTAATTTAAAAGAACAACACCAAACTGCTTGAACTTTTATATGCACATACATTTAATCAGACGTGTACATTGCATGATCATGCATTTAATCTGTAATTAGTCTAAATATTTATTAACTCTACAATTAACATTACAATATATAGGTATAGATTCAAACACAAATAAACTAACTAGTAGCATGTGACAGTTCAGCACAGGACAGTTGGGTATACAATATCAGTGATTTTTTTGTTAAAGAAACTGCAGATGCTATAAAGTTTAAAGGCCCTTGCCATATTACCACCTTCCAAATGACAAAACTCTAGATCAATCTCACACCCAAAGTGTAAGTCCTTTAAAAATGTCTGTCTGTAATATACATGTTAAATCTTTTAAAAGATAATAACTGTAAAACAGATCCAGATAAAAAGATACATACATATATCCATATATATATATGGTACATATATATATATATATATATATATATATATATATATATATATATATATATATATATATATATATATATATGTACATATATATTTAATGGGTCCTCCTACAATAGAAAAATATCTTAAGTCAACTAAAATACACAAACAAAGGAAATGTATTTGCATTCTGCAGTATGAAAAAATATTTGAACTACACAAAATCTGCTGACTGCAGTTTGGACAGTGAATGCTTTAAACAGTATAAATTTTGGCACAGTGTAAGAGAACATTCAAGCAAAAAAAGCTTCCTTCTTAAAACGGCCACCCCTCTGCCAATGAGTGGTACAAGCAGACAGCTTCTCGGGTCTCCCATGATCACCAGACCAAAGAGGCAGCTGTCTGGCACAGCGATCACCTGAGTGATGGTCTCCGTCACACTGACCTCTCCTTCAGTGACCGTACTTCACACTCTCCACATGTTCTTTATGCATCCACCCTTCATTCAGGGCTACGCCCATGCCCCTGGGTTTGGCAAAACCAGCTGTGATTGGTGCCCTCAGTCTTCATCACAACTATGAATTAGCACATCTGACAATGAAATGTCCAGATAAGGCTAAATGCTCTTTCTCTGATGTCTGATATTCACAAAAAAGCCTGCCTAAGGGATGCAAAAGCAAATGTATCGCCATAACAACAATGGTAGTGGAAGTGCTAAAGCCAAGAGCTGCAAAAGCTCAAACAAAATCGGAAAACAAAATGTGCTTGTCGTCCACACCTTCACTTAAGGTATGTACAGTCACGCAAGCAAGGAAGTAACGGCTTGACATTTTAAAGTGTCGGTTACATGATGTAAATGAACTTTAAATAAAGTGACAAATCAGACTCAAGTTAAAGTTAGTGGCAGTGTGGCCATCTGTAGCATCGTCACCTGTCAGGTCAGAATAGCTGGGGGGGGGGGGGGGGGGTGGGGGGGGGGGGGGGGGGGGGGGGCATGGGTTCGTGATGGTAGAATAAAGCCAAATGTAGTCCATTAGCCCATGTAGCTGGACCACTTGGAAATTTTGATAATTTCTAATTTAAAATCTTCTCTCAAAAGTGCCCATACGAGTTATTTATTTTTAGGACAAATCTGTATTAATGGCCCATGTTAGCTGTGGCCCTACGTTAGCTGTGGAAGGTAAATCTGATCGGTGGCATGAATACTGAATGACTACTGAACTGAATTCTCGTACTGAACTGCTAAGAGAACCTGACTGAACTGAACTGCTCTCCTGATCTGTGGATATACAGTGGGGAAAATAAGTATTTAGTCAGTCACCAATTGTGAAAAGTTCTCCCACTTAAAAAGATGAGAGAGGCCTGTAATTGACATCATAGGTAGACCTCAACTATGAGAGACAAAATGTGAAAAAAAATTGAGAAAATCATTTTTTCTGACTTTTAAAGAATTTATTTGCAAATAATGGTGGAAAATAAGTATTTGGTCACCTACAAACAAGCAAGATTTCCGGCTGTCACAGACCTGTAACTTCTTTTTTAAAAGGCTCCTCTTTCCCCCACTCATTACCTGTATTAATGGCACCTATTTGAAGTCGTTAACAGTATAAAAGACACCTGCCCACAACCTCAAACAGTCACACTCCAAACTCCACTATGGTGAAGACGAAAGAGCTGTCGGAGGACACCAGAAACCAAATTGTAGGCTGGGAAGACTGAATCTGCAATAGGCAAGCAGCTTGGTGTGAAGAAATCTACTGTGGGAGCAATAATCAGAAAATGGACGACCTACAAGACCACTACTAATCTCCCTCGATCTGGGGCTCCACGCAAGATCTCAGCCCGTGGAGTCAAAATGATCACAAGAACGGTGAGGAAAAATCCCAGAACCACAAGGGGGGATCTAGTGAATGACCAGCAGAAAGCTGGGACCAATGTTACAAAGGCTACCATCAGCAACACACTACGACACCAGGGACTCAGATCTTGCAGTGCCAGACGTGTCCCCCTGCTTAAGCCAGGCACGTCTGAAGTTTGCTAGAGAGCATTTGGATGTTCCAGAAGAGTATTGGGAGAATGTCATATGGTCAGATGAAACCAAAGTAGAACTATTTGGTAAAAACACAACTCGTCGTGTTTGGAGGACAGTGAATGCTGAATTGCATCCAAAGAACACCATACCAACTGTCAAGCATGGGGGTGGCAACATCATGCTTTGGGGCTGTTTCTCTGCAAAGGGACCAGGACGACTGGTCCGTGTACATGAAAGAATGAATGGGGCCATGTATTATGAGATTTTGGGTGCAAACCTCCTTCCATCAGCAAGGGCAATGAAGATGAAACGTGAGGAGATCTGCATGGAGGAATGGGCCAACATACCAGCAACAGTGTGTGCCAACCTTGTGAAGACTTACAGAAAATGTTTGACCTCTGTCATTGCCAACAGAGGATATACAACAAAGTATTGAGATGAACTTTTGTTATTGACCAAATACTTATTTTCCACCATTATTTGCAAATAAATTCTTTAAAAGTCAGAAAAAATGATTTTCTCTTTTTTTTTTCACATTTTGTCTCTCATAGTTGAGGTCTACCTATGATGTCAATTACCGGCCTCTCTCATCTTTTAAGTGGGAGAACTTGCACAATTGGTGACTGACTAAATACTTATTTTCCCCACTGTAGCACACAGGTTCCACGGTAATGGCACATGACTACCATACAGGGGATCACTGAATGGTTTTTACTATTATGTTTCAAAATGAAAGGAAAAAAAAAACGTAAAAATGGAAATAAATCTCTGTTCCTCAAACACTTACCACAAAGCAAACAGAAGAATACCTTGCATCTTAAAAATAAGAAAACCCCATATATACATTCATTACTCATTCAATTAAAACAATGTATACAAATAAAAAAACGGAATTAATAAGTACATGTTATTTGAGAAATTTAAAATGCTTGAAATAAATGTAAAAAAACAGAAAAGTAAGAAAATGTTACATTATAAACTCTTCAACATTTGATCCACTTGCCAAGCAAGTCAAACAAGTCTTGCTTGAGGCCTATTGATTGTGCGACTGAAGAAAAACAAGGCACATACTTAAAGAAGATGCATGCCTGCCTGTAGTGGGATCACACACGAGAACACACGGAGTCCCCTGGCATGTGCACGCACTGGCTTCTGCAGGCTTATTGACTTGTAAAGCGCGCTGGCCGGGGCTGACGAAGAAAAGCGCGGCCACGTTAAAGGTTCTCACACTGGTGCTTCTTCACTGAGCTGTAGTCGTTAAATTGATTCTTCCAGTCCAGCATGTAAGAAAGCCAGCGATGAAACTGACTCTTCCACTGTAGCTCCACTTCGTCAATACTCACTGTACCGAGGAGAAGGGAGAGAAGGAGAGGAGAAGGGAGGGGAGAGAGGAAGAGAGGGGAGGGGAGGAGGGGGGAGGAAAGAGGGGAAAAGAGGAGAGGGGAGGAAAGGAAATGAGAGGACAGGAAAAAATAAATGTCAAGAATAAAGACCATAAAGCCACACAATCAGCAAGTCCTCATTTGAATTGCCTG
This sequence comes from Brachyhypopomus gauderio, assembly GCF_052324685.1. Classification (NCBI taxonomy): domain Eukaryota; kingdom Metazoa; phylum Chordata; class Actinopteri; order Gymnotiformes; family Hypopomidae; genus Brachyhypopomus; species Brachyhypopomus gauderio. The sequence goes on from NC_135212.1 coordinate 17,922,677, forward strand.
CATATTTCTCTGTATCAGCATTGCTATGGTAACACTGGTATGGTCTAAAGCCCTCTCTCAGACCGCCTTTCTCTCTGTGCCTCATTCACAGCACACTGTCCCGATCTGCCCCCCCCCCCCCCCCCCCCCCAAACTAAGCCTCGAGTTGGTTTCAAGGTTACAGACTTGGCCATACAATATTCACACACTGCTCTTAAGGTTTCAACCAGAAGGTGTGTGGGAAACGTTCCGCATCACCAGCCCTTACCAACAACTTCTGGTTGTCTACAAGTCTCCTACCAGGGAGGGTGACAGCAGATCTGTCCTCCTACCATGGCCTTACAGATAGATGTATGCTGCATAGACGTTTCACTTCATCACAGCTGTCTGTGGTGCTACGCTGTAGTGCTACGCTGTAATGCTACGCTGTAATGCTACGCTACGGTGAGACAGCTATGCTATACATCCCACTGTACAGTTGTTCAAATGGTCATGGCAGTTTCTGTAGGTGAATTAGTGATATTTGGAAGGAAATTACAATGTTACATTTTTAGTTCCACTATGAAGTGAAGTCACATTGAGAGGTGAGAGGATTCATCAATTGCCTAGCAACAGAATGCTACGCTTCTCTGCTTATGTTCCACACTGAGACAGAGAGATGGAGAGAGAGAAAGAGAGAGAGAGAGAGAGAGAAAGCAATAGCAGCAATAAACACAGCATATATATGACTGTATAAAGCTGCTACACTGATTGTATTATGCATAATTGCATTCACATGTTACGCGGCGCAGTATATGGTAAATTTAAATTTATTTTAAACCCATCACGCTTTATTGTCCGTCCCCCCCCCCCCAAGTTTTCCTTAGTATCATAATCTGTACTATTTATCCTGCTGTATAATACTTAGTGAACATATTTTAGAAATATATAAAGACGTATGTTTTAAAGATGTTATTATGTCTTCTTGTTGGAGAATGTACAGTAATACTACACCACTGCTTGATTTATAGAGGAAGAGGCACCCTTTAATCTTTTTCTTCTTCTTTCTGCAGTTCCCGTTTAGGGGTCGCCACAGCGGATCAAACTCCTCCATCTGGCCCTGTCCTGAGTGTCCTCCACTGACACACCAGCCACACTCATATCCTCTACCACTGCATCCATAAACCTCCTCTTAGGTCTACCTCTCCTCCTCATGCCTGGAAGTTCCATCCTCAAGACCCTCCTACCAATATACCTCTCCTCCCTCCTCTGTACATGTCCAAACCATCTCAATCTCGCTTCTCTAACTTTATCTCCAAAACATGCTACATGTTTCTGATCCTATCCTTCCTTGTCACTCCAAATGAGAATCTCAACATCTTCATCTCAGACACCTCCATCTCCCTCACCTGTCTCTCAGTGCCACTGTCTCTAGTCCATACAACATAGCAGGTCTCACTACTGTCCTATAGATCTTTCCTTTCATTCTAGCCAACACCCCTCTATCACAGATCACCCCAGACACTTTATGCCATCCACACCACCCTATCTGCATTCTTTTCTTAACCTCTCATTCACTTCCTCCATTACACTGTACCCTCGACCCTAAGTAGGTAAACTCGTCAACCTTCACCAAATCAATTCCTTGTAACTGGACCTGTCCACCATCTGCCCTCTCATTCACACACATGTACTCTGTTTTACTCCTGCTCACTTTCATTCCCCTGCTCTCCATAGCATATCTCCATCTTTCCAAGCTCACCTCTACCTGCTCCCTACTCTCACTACAGATCACAATGTCATCAGCAAACATCATAGTCCAAGGGGACTCCTGCCTAACCTCATCCGTCAGTCTGTCCATGACAATTGCGAACAGGAAGGGACTCAGGGCTGATCCCTGATGTAGTCCTACCCCCACTTTAAACCCGTCTGTCATTCCTACCGCACATCTCACTGCTGTGACACTGTTCGCATACATATCCTGCACTACCCTCACATACTTTTCTGCTACTCCTGATTTCCTCATACAATACCACAGCTCCTGTCTCGGTACTCTATCATAAGCTTAGCATAGCATAAGTCAACAAACACACAATGTAACTCCTTCTGTCCTTCCCTATATTTCTCCATTAACACTCTCAAAGCAAACATAGCATCTGTGGTGCACTTAGCTGGCATGAAACCATACTGCTGCTCACAGATCTCTACCTCTGCTCTAAGCCTAGCTTCCACTACTATTTCCCAGATTTTCAGGCTGTGGCTGATCAACTTTATTCCCCTGTAATTACTACAGCTCTGAACATCACCTTTATTCTTGAAAATCTGTTATGTAATGGCGTTGCTTTCGGGGAAAGCGCTACGGTGGGCTACACCAGTGTGGGAGAACCAACCGGAACTCTGTTCCTCTTTTGAGCGGTTTTCTCGGGCTATGCGGCAGGCATTTTTTCATCCGGCTTCTGGGGGTATTGTCGCGTCTAAACTGTTGCGTTTACGACAGGGCAGATCGACTGTTGCAGAATACTCGTTAGATTTCCGCACACTGGCAGCAGAGAGCGATTGGGGTTCAGAGGCGCTGGGGGCTATTTACATAGAAGGACTGAGTGAAGAGATAAAGGACGAACTGTCCCTCAGAGAGCCACCCAGCAGTTTGGACGACGCTATAGAACTCACTGTTAGGTTAGACAATCGGTTACGGGATCGCAAACACCGCCGTTTGTTCGCTCCACCCAGTGTTAAACCAGTGTCTCCAGTACGCAAGACTACTCAAGGGGGCGGCAAAGCGTCAGAACAGCCCATGCAGTTAGGGCACACTCGCCTCTCCCATCAGGAAAGACAAACCCGCTTACGGGAGGGCAAATGTCTTTATTGCGGCCGGGCTGACCATAGAATTGCTGAGTGTCCCGAGTTACAGGGAAAATGGCAGAACAGGGTTGCACCGATGGGTCGTGGCGCTTATTTCCCCGCCTGCGGTCTGATGCCCCACATAGTGATCTCATGAAGGGGTTCAGACGAACACCGGGTTTTGGCTCTCGTGGACTCGGGGGCTACTGGCAATTTCATTGACTCTGCCCTCATAGCTTCTCTCTCTGTACCTCTGGTTCCCCTAGAAAAACCTCTCTCGGTGTCCGCTGTGGAAGGCAGGTTGCTCACTTCAGGTGATATAACCCACCAAACAGTCCCTCTGACAGTTACTATAGGGAACCATCACGAAACCCTCACCCCTTATGTCATCGCTGCGCCCAAACTGCAGCTGATCTTGGAGTTTCCCTGGCTTCAGCGCCACAATCCTGATATTGACAGGCTCAACCTTTCCATCAATCGTTGGAGTAAAGTGTGCGAACAGTCATGCTTGGTGCCCCGCTGCAGTAAACCCGGGGACAAATAGCAGAAATAGCAGGCTTAGAGAAAGTCCCTGCTGTTTACCACGACTTAAAAGACGTGATCAGCAAGCGTAAGGCAGGCTTCCTACCCCCGCATAGAGCCTGCGATATTGCTATCAACCTCTTACCTGGTACTACTCTACCTAGGGGGCGTTTGTTTTCCTTAGCACTGCCTGAACGCAAGGCTATGGAGTCCTACATTCAGGAAGCGCTCGCTGCTGGTACTATTATGCCTATGTCTACCTCGACGACATTTTAATATATAGTCGTACTGTACAAGAACACCAGCAACACGTACGTCGCGCCCTCCAGTTGTTGCTGGAGAACCATCTCTACGTAAAACTGGAGAAGTCCCTGTTCCACGTCTCCGAGGTAGCCTTCTTGGGGTTCATCGTTGCCAAGGGTCACCTGGCTATGGAACCCGCCAAAATCAAAGCAGTGACTCAATGGCCCGTGCCCACGTCAGTTCGTTTAGTTCAACGCTTTCTGGGTTTTGCCAATTTCTATAGACGGTTTATCAGGGATTTTGGCTCCCTTGCTGCTCCGCTCTCTGCCCTTACTAGTAAAAAATTGGGGAAATTCACGTGGACCCCTGAAGCCCAGAAGGCGTTCGAGACGCTCAAGGGCCTTTTTACCAGTGCTCCCGTGCTGCGGGTTCTTGACCCTGAGCTCCCTTTCGTTGTCGAAACCGACGCCTCTGATTTGGGCGTTGGGGCGGTTCTCTCTCAGAGGGTTGGGGAACCACCTAAGCTGCACCCCTACGCCTATTTTTCGCATCGGTTCACCCCTACGGAGAGGCGGTACGACGTAGGGGACAAAGAACTCCTGGCCGTTAAAATGGCCTTAGAGGAGTGGCGGCACTGGCTGGAGGGAGCCCGTCACCCTTTCCTAGTCTGGTCGGACCACAAAAACCTGACGTACCTCCAGCAGACCAAGCGTCTCAACGCCAGACAGGTATGGAAAAGATACCGTGCCAATTCGAAATGTAATCGCTACTAGGCAAAAATGGAAATGCAATCCACAAAATGCATTGCTTTTCCATACAAACATGCACAATACGTGCCACAATGAAATGCAAAAGCACTATTACATTACGTTTCAATGCACTTTATCTCTTTATTGAAAAACAATACACAAGAATTACCATTCAAAACCAAAACGCTGAATTTGTGCCAGAATTGAATATAATACAGCTCGAAATGTAATCACGGCACCGAGGTATTGCTTTTCACCGTACGGTATTTCTGACATAAATGTCTCCTTTAAATGTAATGATCACGAGATTGATTTAAACACTGATGTGATGAAAACATGCCACAATGAAAAGTAAAAGCTCCAGTGTGTGTGGATTTGTATTTAAAGAAAGAAACGCTGAATTCGTGCCAGAAGCCACCTTGAAATGCAATCGACTGAACGTCATTGTATTCCACTGTGTCTCTGCAAAGCTGTGTTTGTGCCAGAATGAAATCTAATCACTGTCCAATAGGAACGCTCGCCGAATTTAGGGCGGGGCTTAGACTCCAGTCAGAAGCAATCGCTCTTAGTTTGACTTGAAAGCAGCAGAAATGTCTTTTCACGACAGAATAAAAGAGGAAATAAACAGTCAAATTGGACAAATTGAGGCTGGTGCAGTTATAGATGACTACGTGCTTAACTAAATTAAGCTGAAGGTGCTGGACAATATTGAAAATGGACCTTGAAAGTGTCGTACATGTGCTTGAATTCCACCTTGTAAAGGTGGATGAACCCTGCAAACAGCGCTGAAGAGCGGACCGTCACCTCGACCCGCCACAGCGGAGCCCCCGCGATTGCTACCCGCATTTTCCAGATTATAAACCGCTACTTATTCCCTCACGCTTTGAACCATGCGACTTATAATGAGGTGTGGCTTTTCTGCAGATGTTTCTTCACCCGTCAGGGGTGGAACAGAAAGTTAATCAGGTGGTAGGACAAAGTGGTAAATCAAAGAAGAAAGTGCTCATTTTCATTTAACTCATGCAAGCAGAAGGCACGACGGAGAATTTTTTTCAAACGAAAATGCATATTGCACACGCATAAAAACACTACAGATGATATTCCGGAGTTACAGTGATTTTAACTTAGTTCATTGAGCACTCTAGTTTTGTCCTAACTAGATATTTAGACATAATACTGCTGTAATACTGCAAAGTCATGGTCAGAGGTGAACTTCGTATAGCCAGTGTGTATTTTATTTAAAATAATTAACATCCTTGAGCCAGTGTGGCTTTGGACATAGATAATTCCGTGCCGTTTGCTGTGATGGATAATTAAAGTCTATCTCTTATTTATGCATAGAAACATAAATCGACAATATAATCTGTAGCGTCTTTATGCGCGGATAAACGAATTCAACACAACACCGGCCGAAAGACCTTACAGGCATGAACTCTGAACTGTCAGGCACTGTTCAGAAACTGATCAGTTCAGTTAAATGTACAATGAGTCCCCGCTTAACGATGGGTTTAGAGACTGAAATGTCCGTCGTAAAGCAGCTTTTGTTTTTAAGCGTGAACCTAGATTTAGATACGCTTTAATTTTTACGCATAAATACAGTATAAAAAAAACGAACAATGTTCTCGTGCGTAGAGCGTGAGAGAGCGATCGCCAGGGCCGGAGTGGGACACTTTTTCAGCCCGGGAGTTTCATGCCCAAATCCGGCCCAAAATTATTTCTCCCCCCCCCCAATCGGCCCAAACTAGAGACTGACATGAGCCGGCCCATCGGGAATCCTCCCGAATCTCCCGATTAGCCACTCCGGCTCTGGCGATCGCGTTGCCGAGATGAGCTTATCGTACACAACACTCCACTGCACTCCACTACACTCCACAATTTTCGCAGTTTGAGATTCGTTTGGTTACTTATTCGCAGCTCCTTATTCGGCGGCTGAAGTTGGTTCCTTATTCAAAAAGGTTGTGTTCACGATGCGTGTTTGCTGCGCGCTTTGTTTAAAAAAGATAGATTAAACAAACGAGCATAGGAGCATACATTTAAGAGGTTATTGTTTCCGATACTGATTTTGTGAATGTAGAAAAAAAATAAAAATATAATGAAAGCATTCCTTATTTAAAATGGTTTCTATGGTATCTATATGGTTTCTTATTGAAGGCCTTATTGATGGTGGACCAGAGAAATTGGAGAGGAACCTGATTTTAGCTTGATCCAACATCATTTTATACCTCAAATATATCTGGAAACACAGCATATTGAGTAGGTAAGCGCACAGAAAGCACACTGAAATGATTCAGAGGGGCAAATTCAGAGGCCTGCTGTATGCCTATAATGCGTCGGGCCAGACAAGCAACACATGCATCATACGTAAACGGTTACTATCTGTAAGAGAAACCTCATTTTGGCCTGGCCCAGCATCATTTTATGCCTCAAATCTAACAGGAAACATGGCATATTGAGTAAAGCGCACAGGTGAAATGGTTCAGAGGGGCAAGCTCAGAGGCCTGCTGTATGCCTGTAAGGTCCTGGGCCAGGCAAACCTCAAAACTCAACTTGCCCCGAACACTTCATTATTTTAAACATTACAAGCACATGTTGAATGAAATTTGACTTTTATTTGTAACATTCTCTAAACGTGAGTTTTCAATGGAAAAAAAGTCACACCACCAACTGATAAAATCCATATCCAATATATACAGTCATTTTTAAGTCCTTCAGTTAACTTCTGTTTACCCTCCACTGTCTGCAGGCCTTGTTGCATATATTTTCCAATTAGTAAATCTATAATATAGGCCTACAATTAAGACAGTAAAAAGACCAAAAAGTACGAGAAGGAGTTATAGGCTACTGAGTGTTTTCATTACACGAATGCAGATGGGCATTTTTCACAGGTATTGGGGAACTTCCCGTTTCTTCTTTCATAAACGAATGTGTTAATTTATGTTGCCTAACAAAACCTATACAACAGAAAACGTTCAGCTTAACACATAGATTTGCAAACTCTACCTTAATTATTTGTGTGTGGTCGTCCTCACGTTATCTATCACTGATTTGGGCTAGTGCGACTAGTTTATCAAGTGACCAGTCGGCTAAAAATGCTTAGTAGTTTGGTGCTGTATGAGACATTTTACAGCACAAGAAAATGATTTCACGTTGGGCTTAAGCTGGGCGTACACTGCGATCTTTGGCCCATTTTCAGCCGATTTTTCACTCGTGCGACTATTTTTGCGATTGGGCCGAGTTTCGGCTCAATCGCGTGTCATGCATCGTATAGTTTACACAGGTAAACGAGGAGCGATTCACACCTAACGACCAACTCCCAATCAGAAATCGCAGCGTCGCAAGAATATCAAACATGTTTGAAATTCAAATCGCTCTTCGTGAGATCGCATGAGAGCGTCGGGTCGTATAGTGTGAGTATATGAATCGTGAGCTGTGAACTTTTAAACCCTGCGATTTAGTCGTACAGTTTGAGTTGGAGCTGAATACACGATTTAAAATATCGTACAGTGTACGCCCAGCTTTAGAGGGCAAACGGTACGATTTGACTTGATGTGTATGTGACCTGGCTGGTGGGGCACGGGAGAAGAAGTCTATCTGTGAGCGTGCGTGTTGTGCTGAAGACGCTTCCTTGAACTGAACTGCAGCTGCAGCGCATCTGGTGTTAAAGGAAGAGAGAGGTCGGGTGTGTGCGAGGTGGTGGCTCATTTTAGGGCATTTTTTTAATCGCTCAGGTTTTCAAAAGACCATTTCAAACCGACCTCAGTAAAATGATGATAATAATAATAATAATAATTATTATTATTATTATTAAAAAACGAAGTTTCAAAAGGGCACTTTCGTTGATAAAGGACAGAGTTGGTGGTGCTTTAGCACCACCTGATGTCTATGTGTGCACGCCACTGCTCAAGGGTGTTAAATAAAATACACACTGGCTATACGAAGTTCACCTCTGACCACGACTTTGCAGTATTACAGCAGTATTATGTCTAAATATCTAGTTAGGACAAAACTAGAGTGCTCAATGAACTAAGTTAAAATCACTGTAACTCCGGAATATCATCTGTAGTGTTTTTATGCGTGTGCAAACTAGGGGTGTCAGAATTCGACACAACAAGTTCGTTTGAAAAAAATTCTCCGTCGTGCCTGCTGCTTGCATGAGTTAAATGAAAATGAGCACTTTCTTCTTTGATTTACCACTTTGTCCTACCACCTGATTAACTTTCTGTTCCACCCCTGACGGGTGAAGGAACATCTACAGAAAAGCCACACCTCATTATAAGTCGCATGGTTCAAAGCGTGAGGGAATAAGTAGCGGTTTATAATCTGGAAAATGCGGGTAGCAATCGCGGGGGCTCCGCTGTGGCGGGTCGAGGTGACGGTCCGCTCTTCAGCGCTGTTTGCAGGGTTCATCCACCTTTACAAGGTGGAATTCAAGCACATGTACGACACTTTCAAGGTCCGTTTTCAATATTGTCCAGCACCTTCAGCTTAATTAAGTTAAGCACGTAATCGTCTGTAACTGCACCAGCCTCAATTTGTCCAATTAGACTGTTTATTTCCTATTTTATTTCTGTCGTGAAGACATTTCTGCTGCTTTCAAGTCCAACTACGAGCGATTGCTTCTGACTGGAGTCTAAGCCCCGCCCCAAATTCAGGCGAGCGTTCCTATTGGACAGTGATTAGATTTCATTCTGGCACAAACACAGCTTTGCAGAGACACAGTGGAATACAATGACGTTCAGTCGATTGCATTTCAAGGTGGCTTCTGGCACGAATTCAGCGTTTCTTTCTTTAAATACAAATCCACACACACTGGAGCTTTTACTTTTCATTGTGGCATGTTTTCATCACATCAGTGTTTAAATCAATCTCGTGATCATTACATTTAAAGGAGACATTTATGTCAGAAATACCGTACGGTGAAAAGCAATACCTCGGTGCCGTGATTACATTTCGAGCTGTATTATATTCAATTCTGGCACAAATTCAGCGTTTTGGTTTTGAATGGTAATTCTTGTGTATTGTTTTTCAATAAAGAGATAAAGTGCATTGAAACGTAATGTAATAGTGCTTTTGCATTTCATTGTGGCACGTATTCTGCATGTTTGTATGGAAAGCAATGCATTTTGTGGATTGCATTTCCATTTTTGCCTAGTAGCGATTACATTTCGAATTGGCACTGTTTCTTTTCCATAGACAGGCCAGGTGGGCCCTGTTTTTTAGCCGTTTCGATTTCACTTTGTCATACCGTCCGGGCTCGAAGAACACTAAAGCCTGACGCTTTGTCTCGTCAGTGGGAACCTCCTCTCGTAGACAGTCCACCTGAAACCGTGCTTCCCCCGGGGGTTGTGGTGGCACCTATTCGGTGGGGTATTGAGAAGACAGTGCAGGACGAACTCGCCAATGAACCCGGGCCTAGCGGTGTTCCTCCTGGCTGTCTTTACGTTCCCTCAGGTGCCTAGCATCCACTAACCCTGCGTCCTGGGCTGGCCACCTGTTGTGGGCTGAGTACGCCCACAACACACTGTGGCATTCGGCTCTGGGCATGTCGCCCTTCGAGTGCTTGTTCGGGTATGCCCCTCCTCTGTTTGCGGATCACGAGCAAGCCGTGGCTGTGCCTTCCGCTGTGGCTCAGTTTCGGCGCTGCCGCAAGGCGTGGTCATGGGCCCGCTCGGCCCTGTTGAAGGCCTCCTCCGCCTATTGCCGCAGTGCCAACAAGCGCCGTCTCCCTGCGCTGTCCTTCCGTCCTGGTCAGCGGGTGTGGTTGGCGGCAGGTAACTTACCGGTTCGGGGTGGCACTAAGAAACTGGCTCCTTGCTTCCTGGGTCCGTTCAAGATCGACCGTCGCATCAACCCGGTCACCTACCGTTTGGTACTCCCTCCTTCCATGCGTGTCCACCCGGTGTTTCACATGTCCCATCTCCAGCCGTTCTTTTGTGGTTCTTCTCCAGCCCCGGCTCCTTCTGCACCGCGTATGGTTGGTGGGGGTCCGATTTATATGGTGCGGCGTCTTTTGGACGTCCGTCGGGTCCGGGGGCGAGACCAGTTCCTGGTGGATTGGGAGGGTTACGGGCCTGAGGAGCGGTCTTGGGTCCCCAGGGCACGCATCCTGGATCGATCCCTGATCACTTCCTTTTATCGTGACAGGGCTGTGGCCCTGGTCCCGCAGGGTCTCGGGCCTAGAGGGAGGGGTTCTGTCAGGGTTAGACCCAGGCGCGTGCCTCCTGCCGCCACTAGGCGGAGCACGCGAGCTAGACCCAGGGGCAATCAAGCCCAATAGACTGCAGCTGTCGGCAGCCTATTTAATACGGGTGACTTCAGCAACTCATTGCTGAAGTTGTTAGTTGTCTGTGCACTCGCAGGCTAAGCCAGTTTCTCTTGCCTTCGTGCAGTTTCTACGTTTCTCTCGTTCTTTTGTTTCTCTCCTGAGCGTTCTCAGGTTTTGTCTGTCTTGCGTTCTGTTTTTCTCCTCTCTGTTCTATGTCGGTTTGTCCACCAGTGTTCTGGTCGACAGACTGACAGGTAACCAGGTAGAAGCTGTAGGTCGTGTTACCTAAGCTTCATCTTTTTGTTTCTTATTTTTCTCTCTTCCCTTTCTGACACGTTGAGGCGTTCTCCGTGTGATTTTCGTTTTCCCTGTTTTTTCTTCAGCGACGCGTTGACTTCTTTTCCGCGTGTTTTTTGTTTGTTTACTTACCTGGTCTGTACGCACGTCGAGTTTCTCCGTGTCGTTCTGCTGTTGTTCCTTCTGGGGTTTTTGTTTTCGTTTTCCCGCAGTCGCGGAGGTTTCAGTTGGCTGTTTTTTGCCGTTTGCTTTTAGTGGGTAGCGTTTGAGTCCTCGTCACGTCAAAACCAACGCGTTACCGCCGTGATCGGAGGCGGCGCGTAACACAGTCCTCATCCTTTAACTTCCACCACCTGATCTTAGGTACCGCTCTCACTCTCTTCCTCTTCTTCACCTCCAAAACCATCCTACATATCAGCATCCTATGCTGTTTAGCTACACTCTCTCCTGTTAACACTCTCCCCTTGCAATCACTAACCTCTTTCAGGTTTCGTCTCCTACAAAGGATATAGTCGACCTGTGTGCATCTTTCCCCACTCTTATGTTACCCTGTACTCTTCCTTTTTCTTAAAGTAAGTGTTAACTACGGCCATCTTTATCCTTTTAGCAAAATCTACCATCATTTGTCCTTCCGTATTCCTTTCTTTAACACCATATTTACCCAACACCTCATCACCACTGTTCCCTCCATCAACATGTCCATTTAAATCTGCTCCAATAACCACTCTCTCTTCTTTAGGAACCTGCAAAACAACTTCATCTAACTCTCTCCAGAATTCTTCTTTCTCCTCCACATCACAACCTACCTGAGGAGCATAAGCACTGATGACATTCATCATCACCCCATCAATCTCTAACTTTATACAGATCACTCTTTCACTTACTCTCTTTACCTCCACTACACTCTTACTAAACTCATCCTTCACGGTTACCCCTACTCCATTTCTCTTCCTGTCTACACCATGATAGAAGAGTTTGAAGCCACCACCAATGCTCCTGGCCTTGCTCCCCTTCCACTTGGTCTCCTGTACACACAGTATATCTTCCTCCTCTCCATCGCATCAGCTAACTCTCTCCCTTTACCTGTCATAGAGCCCACATTCAACGTACGTAACGTTCAACTCTAACCTCCACCTTACTGCTCTGCCTCCGCTCCTTCAGCTTCAGAACCCTCTTCCCCCCTCTCCTCCTCCTCCTTGTCCCAACAGTAGTCCAATTTCCACTAATGCCCTGTTGGACAACAGCACCAGTGGTGGTCATTGTTAACCCGGGCCTTGACCGATCCGGTATGGAATTTCTGTTTTTGATCCGCATCATTTGATTTGGCGCAGTTTTTACACCGGATGCCCTTCCTGACGCAACCCTCCCTATTTACAGTGATGTCAGTAACGCGTTACTCTAATCTTACCACTTTTTTCGGTAACGAGTAATATAACGCGTTCAATTGAACTATTTCCAGTCCCGTAATCAGATTAAAGTTACTTATCCAAATAACTGTGCGTTACTATTTTTATTTGCCCTAGTAAAAAAATATATTTTTGCTTTCTTCTTGGCTCAGTTCTACTTGTGTCTGACCGTAGCGCTCGACTCCGCACGCTGCACGCGACCCTGTGAAAGCGCGAGCACGTTTTACAAGTCATTTTTTGCAGTGTCCTCCCGTAACGACATGTGGTAGTATAAAGAAACACCCCTTAAAAACAGGGAAGGAACATTTACCTGAAGAATTTTAATGTTGCTTTGTGTTCCACGTTTAAAAAGTGCTGGAATTTTGACTAACGTCGCCTACTTTAAAATGTTTGAAATTGTAATGGTATTTCGTTTCACAAGCTGTCTGACTGAACAGTTCGCTTGTATTATGTTTACAAATAAATTTACAAATAATACCGCGCAGCTACACAAACGTAATGTCAGGAGATACTGTAGCGACTACTACTCCTCACGGCAGGTCTGGCCCTTTAGGTGACACTGGGGGGGGCGGCAGTTTCTGCCTCGGTTACCGAACCTGCTTCAATACATTGTTACTGTTAAAAATGCACTTCCAATAAAGTGAGTATTGGAAAAATTTATTTTGCTGCTGAATGTAACTATTAAAGTAACTTGTAATCTAACGTAGTTACTTTTAAAATCAAGTAATCAGTAACGTAACTAAGTTACTTTTAAAAGGAGTAATCAGCAATCAGTAATCAGTAATCGAATTACTTTTTCAAGGTAACTTAGCCATCACTGCCTATTTATCCGGGCTTGGGACCGGCACTAAAATACACTGGTGTGTGCACCCTAGTGGCTAGGTTAAGAGGCACCCTTTAATTCTGGATTATTTTCATGGTGGAGGCTCGGTCAGTTTACAAGTGTTTGCGTGTGAGTTTATGTGCGTGTGTGCGTGTGTGTGAACCTGAACCGTATGTGTGTTCTAATAAATAAAGAAGACGAAGCTCGTTCAAGCAAAGCTGTGTGCAGTTGTTCACCAAAGCGCAAAACAGAATTGATTCATTCCATCTCAGTGTCAAATTCAATTCAGCTCCCTAAGATTGCACAGCCTGGAACTGCGGCTGGACTTCTCCGTTAGCCTACATATCAAGCATTCCAATCCTGTGTACCATTAAACACCACCTTGCAAAGACCTCCAAACCCTGATAAAACCACAAAACAAGTTTCAGTGGTTTAAGCTGCAATGATATCTAAAAAGTTGCTTCTAAAACAGCTTCCAAGGCTTAGAGAGGAATTGTAGTGATGGTTGCAGCCCTTCTAATGTGCAAGTAATCCCTGTCAGCATAAAGCTTTTAGAGTAACGCTGTCCTCCGTCTCTCGGTACAGTGCGCAGCGTTCAGGGGCTGCAGTCATGGGTAACAAATAGCGGAAGAGCATCACGTTTTGTTCATGTGATTTAAATGAGCAAGCTAACTATAGTGAAAGACGTCCTTACAGTTCACAAACACTCAGGTCTTACAGGAAGAGGCATTACATGGAGCTTGGAGTGTGACGTAATCCTCGACCGAGAGACCTTGCACATTCATTATTCATTATTTATTTTCTGCCCTGAGTATTGCTTATTATTTCCAGTGACTTCTCGCTGAGTGAATAGCTGAAACATCCAAACAGCCTGACCTGATATCTCAAAATGTGTGTAAACCTCAAGCTGAAACATTTAAAACATGGGATAAATAATTTCTATTTTCAGAACCACAAGGGCTGTCTCTCATTCTGCATAATAAGCATGCTAAGAAGAGTTCAGGTGTTGCTCATGCCCTAATAAGCATCGTGCTCCAAGGCTGGGGTCGACCTCGCTCCTCCAGAGTCTACTACAGCCTGCCGTGAAGGTCCAGGGTCACCAAAACGGAGGCGGCCAAGCAGCTCCACCACGAGCTCTCTCGGCACAGAAACACCCTTTCATGCTGAGCCGTGATGGGGCAGGCAGAGCTAGCTGAAGACAGTATGACACTGAAGAGTCTAAGGTCGGATACTAGGATTCTGGAAGTGCATCGGATGTATAGTGCTGGGGTATGTGTGGGAGTGATGTGTGTGTGTGTGTGTGTGTGTGTGTATGTGTGTGTGTGTGTGTGTGTGTGTGTGTGTGTGTGTGTGTGTGTGTGTGACATCTCTCTCCCACTGCCTTCGCTGCTACCCTCACCAGTCACATGCTGAAGTTTAGGTAAGAAACTGTCCCAGAACTTGCACTGCTGGGCCCGGAGCATGCGGAGCGTTTGTGGGGGCTGGGCATCCAGGGTGACGTACTCCTGCTGGTCCACGGTGAACAGCGGCCACGACAACCCGTCAACACTCGGATCCCTGAAAACCAACGAAAACTGGCAATAAAAACAAACCAAGCCGCAAAAACCAGCCCAGCCATCAGTTTATGCACAGACCAGAGTCATCAGACGGAACCCACGAAACAGTTCAGCGAAGATGCTGACATGCTTTTTAAAAGAACCTTTTTAAAAGGCTTATGGCCTTGTAAATTCAAGGGCTTCAAAACCCAAACTCCAGAAACAAAGATCACAACTGTGCTTGGCTGACTTCATTGAGCATACAGAGCCGGTCGCTCGGCTGTACTGTGAGAGACAGACATCAGTGCGGGCTCCTCTGTTTGCTATTGGTCTCTTAGGAACAATGTCACTGCAGAGGCCATAGTGTCTTCCAGGTTTCTCTGTGTGGGTGTGTGAACTGATAATTGAAAGATACCAAGATCACAATGGCAACAGGAGTCTGTTGCTTTCTTTTGTCAGTGTATGCAACTACGGCAACTACAGTGCAATAACACCTCTACAAAATTATTATTAGGCATGTGTGAGAATGATGTGTTGTATAATTAAAAGCAAGTGAAACATATTATATTCATCTGTATATTAATCAGTTCCAACATTATTCACAAATTGTATAATTGTCAAATTGTCATTCATTTAATATATTTTGCACTTTCCTAGTGAAAATATTTGCTTTTCTTAACCAATTAATACTCTCTGCAGAAGTTAAATAAATTTGTTAACATTTTAGGAGTGTAAAGAGTAAGTTCATATAATGTGGTCATGGCACAAAACAATGCATTATATCAGTGTAATTTTTAGCTTTTGTCTGAAACTTTTCATGATTTTTTTTTCCTGTATTCAAGCAGTACTAAAAAATGATTGACAATCTTATTTTAGTAGACTTCATTCATGAATAAATAAGCGTATTGTAAAATATATTAATTACATTAAGTATATGGAAATCATACTCACCCAGTCTTAGCAAAGTTTGTCCAGTGCCTCATCATCCTCCTGCTTATGGCTACTTCCTGCTCGGTGTAGCCAAGAGAATGGTTATTAGGGATGCCGAACACAAACTCGATCTCATCCCCATGCATCACCCCCATCCACTCAGGCCAGGAGTTGGAACTGGACCGATGGTCGAACCTGTACATTCGGACACTGCCTCCGTGCTCCACGTACCTGCGGGCGAAGTCTAGCAGGGGGCAGGAGAAGTAGCGATCTCCGACCAGCCAGCCTAGGGAATCTCTATTCTTTTGCCCGCTTAGCTCATCCGTCCAGTCGGTGTACTGGAAGGCGGCAGCCTCCCGGGCCATGTCGCTGAAGCCCGGGAGGCTGTTGGCCACCCCCTGGTAGAACTGCTCTCTGCTTATCAAACTCTGGTGATGGATATCGAAGCCGCTGGCACCATATACCAGAAAATAAGAGCCTTCGTTTTTGTTCAGGCCTAACAGGAGGTCAGTCTTCAGGAAGCGTCCAGACTGGATCAGGACATCAGGCATATCCAGGAGGAAGTCACCATCCACTGTCGGAGGGAAGGGTACACTTATAATCGTGGGGTCACGGACTACATTGAACTGGTGTCTGACTATATTCTCCGCATCTGCAGACTGTAAGCAGGCCAACAGCTCATCGGGAGAAGACCAGAGTGGGCAGTCCAGGAGCTGGGCTAGGGTCGATGAGCGGTTCCAGGCCTCGGCCGCCTCCACAGCTGCCCATGCAGCGTTTGGGGTGCCACTCTGCAGGACGGCGCGGCTGAAGAGGCCATGGCTGCCGGGGGAAAGTAGATGGAGACCGACAGACCCCGCACCAGCACTCTCGCCAAACAGAGTCACGGAGGATGGGTCTCCCCCAAAGGCAGCAATGTTCTCCATGACCCAGCTCAGTGCCAGCCTTTGGTCAAACAGGCCCATGTTGCCACGGACACTCTCGCTCCCTGGGAGGGCCAGGAAACCCAGGGCCCCCACCCTGTAGTTCATAGAAACCACCACGACCTGCTCCATTTGGCTGAGGTACCGTCCATCATATACATCCAAGGAGGCGGTGCCTGTGCAGAAGCTGCCTCCATAAATCCACACCAAGACGGGGAAGAGTGGCTGCTCAAGGTCCTGAAGTCTTCTAGAAGGAGTCCACACATTTAAGTAAAGGCAGTCCTCGCTCAGCCTGGTGTTGGGATTCCACATTTCAGCACCAACAAAGCCTGGGAATGTCATGTCCACAAACTGCAGGCAGGAGTTAGAAAAGCTGGTCGCATTTCGGACGCCACCCCACTCTGCTGCAGGCTCCGGACGACTGAATCGGAGCACACCCACGGGTGGCCTGGCATAAGGGATACCCAGAAAGGCTACCACGGAGCCCTCGCTGCCTGGCACAGGAAGCCTTACCCCACGTACTTTCCCTCTGCTTGTGGACACCACCAGCTGGTCCTGCCCAACTGCTGGCTGGAGCAGAAAAGCCCAGAGCCACAATAAGGTGGCGACACAACGTCCCTCCATCACGTCTTCCAGTCTGATTTAAAAAAAGACCAACAAAAACTGTTAACACCATAAGTGGCATCCGAATGCACCATTTTCCCCCCGTGACACTGTGGCGTCGTAGGTACAACCGAGTCCCAATGGAGTGGAAGGCTGAGACAATCAAATCGCTCTCAGTGACTCACTCAGACGGACCAGCCCCCACGTCCCTCTCACCACTTTCCCCGATCAGTCAACTGCCATTGGTCGGAGGAATCGATTTCCAAAATTAGAAGCCGTGATTACTTATTGTGATAGTGGGTAAATCCTGCTTGATTAATATGGTCTGCCTAAGCCAGTCCAAAATGTTGATTCTTCACGTGCTTGTGAAAATGAACCTAATTTTGGAAAATGCAACGTGAGCCATGCTGAAGCTTTTTCTAAGGCATTGTGACGGCATTTTGGACAGGTGCATTGAGAGCTTGTGACATACTAAATTAATAACAGGACTTTGTTTTCCCTCTTGAAATCTCATCAAACCCTCATTAGGCCTCTAACTAGCATAGCGGGTATAAGGGAATTCCTACTTTGAGTTGATGCTATGATAAAATACGATTAAGTGAAGCCCTCTCATCGTTGCTAAAGCGGATGGTTGGCCTCTGTAACTCGGTGGTTTTGAATACAAGTCCTGATGACTCCATTTGCACATTTGTTCCATCGTTTGCCCTCATCAGGCTGTTATCATACCCTTCACAAGCAGAGTCGAGTGCATTAGAGCAGGTAAAACACACACACACAAAAGGCGTTTAAAATCGAGTGAAATCTCCCACGATGCATGACATCCATGAAATCTACACAGGCATTTAGTGAGAGCATTAGTAAGGACTGAACTAACCTGTACACAGGCTGGATCACCAGCAATTGCTTGGATCTGGTTTCATTTTATAACATTAGAAGATTAATGTGTGTCAGGAAGGAATTCAGCAGGTCTGATCCGGGCATTCTCTATGTAAAAAGATAAAAGGTCATAGAAAGCACCCAGGACCATTTAAGTCACCTTAACTATGACAAACTCCCCAAATGTGGGGGGACCACCAGTTCAGCAACTAAATGCACGATAGACAGAAACCCAAAGAAACCTGAGAGAGAAAGGCTGGGCGTTTGCTGTGTTACCCATCAGGTTATAAACAGTTTCTTAGCTTTGACATGCACTTCTCATTTAATTATTCCGAAAAATACAGATTTAAACAAACAATTTAAATACATTTTAAAAACTATTATGATGGTTTGACGCCATCAAGCTGAGGCCCCTCGGTGTGAAGAAATGATCACTGGGAGAAATGTAAAGAGATGACCCCTGAGAGGAACGTACTGAGATTAACCCTGAGAGAAATCTACTGGGATGACCCCTGGGACAAATGTACAGAGATGACCCATGGGACAAATGCCACACGAACATTTGATGATTGCTTTATCAGACAAGCAGCACCATTATTATCGTGTCATGAGCATCGGGTGCACATAAATGGCACGTAAAATGTCAACATGTCCCGAAGGGCTTTTAATGCGTTCGTCAGACCCACATCTGCATAAATAGAATCTGCTAATCTCTGGTGTTTGCATCAAAAGGAAAAAAAAAAAGATAAGGCCAGTTCATACTCCAGACTTCTTTCTTCCATTGAGTCCCTCAAGATCAAGGCACATTTGTTTTTCAATCACCCACTTCTCTCTCTCGTTCTCTCACACTTACTCACTCACACACAGTCACCCACACACACACACACACACACACACACACACACACAGAACATTGTTTTTGAGGTTCCCTCTGCCCTTCTCAGCTCATTTCTCTCTCCTTACAGGTCTAATCATAGGACAGAGGTCCCCGCGGAGAACTGGGCAGAGCTTCCCATCTCCAATATTCACATTGCATGGTTGCTC
>NC_135212.1:17946688-17951688 GCF_052324685.1 Brachyhypopomus gauderio
AGGGAATAAATGATACGTGTTAAAAGAACAAACTAAACTCAATGGCAGCGAGATTGCATGTATATACACTTATTTTTAGATGCATCACCTCTGCTTCTGTAAAACAAAAGTCAGAATCGATGCAACTAAGAATTGTAATCAGTATAAAGAAAAAGAGGAGATATGTGGCTGACTATAGTTAAACGATCTCAGTAAAGGTATAAACAGTGTTTTCATGTCTCGGGTTTTGGCCTTGATATCTATTTAATTTTACGTTGTACCATACTGCATAGCAAAGGGTCAGTCAATTGAAACTGCCAGTTAATCCACATACTTGCTGTCGGC
This sequence comes from Brachyhypopomus gauderio, assembly GCF_052324685.1. NCBI lineage: Eukaryota > Metazoa > Chordata > Actinopteri > Gymnotiformes > Hypopomidae > Brachyhypopomus > Brachyhypopomus gauderio. Next base: position 17,947,013 of record NC_135212.1, read on the forward strand.
TTTGAACACCTTCTTCAGATGGTTGAGAAGGACTAGGTTGAGCAGCCCTGCTGTGTATCAGTGTAGGAGAAAGCTATCTGCTTCCTCTGTGCTTCATGTGCCGTATTGTTTGGTCCCCCATGCTGAGCTGGTTTCCTACTCATTGCATCCGTTGATTCCCCGAATGGCAGTTTAAAGATTGCACAGGCCTGATGTGAAAACATTTGATACATGCAATATATGTGACAATTTCATGGTAGTGTATTCCTTTAATTTAGTTGATAAGAATGATTATCTTACACTGTCTATAACTAGGAAAAGTAACTGCATCAGCGCATAAATGAAAATAAACTTTCCTCCACTGTGCACATGTTAAGATAAATATAGGATCAGCTTCTGCTCGTGCTGTGTGTGTGTGTGTGTGTGTGTGTGTGTGTGTGTGTGTGTGTGTGTGTGTGTGTGTGTGTGTGTGATGTGTGTGTCTGTGTGTGTGTGTGTGTGGGTGTGTGTGTGTGTGTGTGTGTATTGCATTCTTCCCCATCAAAATGTGTGCTCAGAGTGGGAGATAATTAAAGCAGCCATTGATACAGATGGATAGATACAGACAGACATTCAGATACTTTTGCATAATCCATGGACAAGCTTGTCAGTGGTCACATCTGTGAAAAGACTCACATACGCTCATGTATAAAAACAATGACCTGAATGCATATACGTTAACAACAGCAAACATGTCAGTCACTGTCAAAAAGATGTCCAGTGGACTCAAGAAGAGTCAGAAGAATTATTATATTATATTATTTCTGCAGTGATTTGATGAAACTCATTGTTGAGGTTTAAGGCAAGATGATATAAAAAGGGCAAAAAGATGCAGTTGGTGTTAAACTGTGATGGAGTTGAACCGTGATGGAGTTGAGCTGCGGTGGAGTTGAGCTGTGGTGGAGTTGAGCTGTGATGGTGTTGAGTTGTGGTGGAGTTGAGCTGTGGTGGAGTTGAGCTGTGGGTGAGTTCAGCTGTGGTGGAGTTCAGCTGTGGTGGAGTTCAGCTGTGGGTGAGTTCAGCTGTGGTGGAGTTCAGCTGTGGTGGAGTTCAGCTGTGACAGAGATTGAGCTGTGGTGGAGTTCAGCTGTGGTGGAGTTCAGCTGTGATGGAGTTGAGCTGTGGTGGAGTTGAGATGTGGTGGAGTTCAGCTGTGGTGGTGTTGAGCTGTGGTGGATTTCAGCTGTGATGGTGGTGTTGAGCTGTGGTGAAGTTCAGCTGTGGTGGTGTTGAGCTGTGGTGGAGTTCAGCTGTGGTGGAATTCAGCTGTGGTGGTGCTGTGTCAACAGCTACCGCTGGCAGGTCTGTACAGGAAGGTGTGTGGGTGCTACCAAGCAGACAAGAGTGGTGCAATTGTGGCTGTGCAGAGAAATGTGAGTTAAGACATATAATCAATCAATCAATAAATAATGCCACAAACTCCCTTCTCCCAGGGTCACGCATGGAACATATATGACAGTGATTTATATCTGATGAGATTTGTAATATTTTGTCCATGCAATTCAGATAAGGTCAGATTTTGTATCACAAGTATGCAGCAGAATCAATTTGTGCCACTGCATAGTGCAAGTGATCAAAATGACGCAGTGTTGCACTCACTGTGTCTGAATGGTTAATCCAAGCAGAATATTCAATGAGTACGACAGGTAGTGTAAGACAGGCAGTGTGAGACACAGGTAGTGTAAGACAGGCAGACCAAAATAGGAACAAGCAGGCTACTGTTGAGGATCACGAGAACAGTCAATGTCACAGGCACAGGTCAAACTAGGAAAATCCAGGAAAATCCAGATTATGAGAACAGAACAAACAGGGATCAAAAACCACAGACACTTGGGAGGCTCGGTAACTCCAGATGAACTAAACCTTGCAAATCCTGGCTGTGAGAGCAGGATATAAGAGTGCTAGCTAAAGATTCCTTAAATGAGGAACAGGTCGTGGCCAGTCATTAATAGCCTGGTGAGGCAATACACTGGAAAGAGACAGGAGGCAAAGATGGGGGCATGAGGGCTGCTAGATGCTTCCGTTGTACTGGGTTTTTATCAAAGGTGTCAGAAGTATTCACACATTCATTACTCAGGTAGAAGTTTAGATACTAGGGTTTAAAAATACTTCTAGAAGTTGAAGTATCAAATCAAGCTTTTTATTCAAGTAAAAGTGTAAAAGTACTGCTTTCAAAACTACTTAAAGTATAAAAGTAAAAGTAATGTAAGGGAAATAAAAGCCATTAATTAAGGACAAACGCTTACGTCGCACCACAGGGGTCTATAGTGCACTAGCCCACCTCCCCAAAAAAACCCATTCTTCTAAAAGCCATAATGTTATATTAAAATGTTAATGTTGAAAAATGATGCCCAATGAAAATGAATGTACTTTAGTACAAGAGTTGGTTGGTCTTCCTGGCTACCAACCTCCTCGCTGGTGCTTAGTTGGGACACTTCGCTCAAATTCTCTTGAGTCTCTGCCACGGACATCTTTATACTAAGCTACATACGTCTGCTACGTCCTCGCTGGAGTGTGACGTGACATGTGCAGGTGCGATGGATCACATACAAACCAATAGAGTGTCAGAGTATTTATACTTCTCATCCAATCACAATCAAATTCACAATTTGACACAAATGACACAATTAGTCAGGATAGGGTTTTTTTTTACTGTTGACACGCCGGAATGAAAACAAGTCGAAATGAAATAGCAGTAACGAGGCTATTTTTAAAATGTAAGGAGTAGAAAGTACAGATAATAGTGTGAAAATGTAAGGAGAAGAAGTAGAAAGTCAGCTGAAAAAGAATTACTTCTGTCACGCTCGAGGGAGGAGGCACGACGAGTGAGGACGGTGCAACATTGAACGTTTATTTAACAAAAGAGACGTGTAAGCTCCGTGTGGAGAGTGAGCCAAAGCACAAACACTCACACTGGCACGAAACTTTAGACAAAGACGAGCACAAGACACTGCGCAAACGCACATTAAATAGGTGATTAACACAGACCCTCGTGACCTCGAAACAAGGCACAGGTGCGAATACAAACACGCTCACAAACAACCCACACCCACGGAAGTACATACATGGACATAACAGCACGCAGACAACGTAGCGGCACGCCCACAGGGAAGGGTCCGGGACTGTCACCGTAACAACTTCAGTAAAGTATAAATAACCAAAATTTCTACTTAAGTAATGTAACGAAGTATTTGTACTTTGTTACTTGACACCTCTGGTTTTTATTCCAAATTTTATAAGGGTCCTTCAACTGAGGACTGACTTTTTCATACAGCAAGTGAAGACATTATCCCTTATCAGATAAGTGGTGATATCCACAGAAATGTGAGATCAGGCACATTGAGGGATCATTAAATGTGCTAATTTACCATAAGGGACCTGGGGTGGGATTTTGGGAGAGGCAGATATAGGACAAGAGTGAATGTTGGTACATTGGCAACCAAGGCGGGCCACCAAAATATATCCACTAGAAGCTGAGTAGATTTCTTAACTCCCAGATAACCAGTGGCCATAGCCATGCATACGCAGCTGATGAGACAATCCCACTGCATGTGTGTGACATCCCCTGGTGGGCATCTAGTGGGAGATGGTTCCTCTTCCTTGGCTTTAAGAATAACCTTCCTCTTTAGTGTCCTATAGGATAAGGCAAACAATTTTGCCTTTGGGTCTGGCATATGGAGCTTGGGTTCATAGATTTAGTAGACGGGTCTGTTTTGGTATTCTGGGGTCTTCTTTGGTATTGCGATCAATAGGCTTGTCTAGGATTTTACCATTTGGTTGTGTGAATGCGCTCTATGTTTTCATGGTCAGTGAGTACCAATACCTCCATTCCTCCAGCACCAACCACCACTCACTCAGTTCCCAGTGTTATAGTTTTGCTCCGTGGCTTTCAATTTCCTAGGTAGGAAAGCACAGGGGTGATTATAGGTGGGCCTTCACGTCACTGGAACAAGACCACCCCCAACTTGATTTAAACCACTATGATGAACTGGCAGGTAGGATCGGGGTATGTCAGCAGGGGAGTTATGGTGTAATTCTTCTTCAGAGCATGGGATGCTATCTGGGTTGCCTCATTCCATTTCAGATGGCGAGGGATTACCCTGGAGAAAGGAACTGTGGACCTATCCTACAGATAGATCTTCACACCCTTATGCTGGTGGCAGAAGTGGGTGGACCTGAGAAATACTCGTACCTTCTTAACTGGGGTTAGTTGAGGCCATGACAGGACTTCACCTTCCCCTTATCCACCTGGCTCAATGATATAGTCCAGAACATAGTCAGGCTGGTGAAAGACATGTTTCTTGACTTTCATATATGTGACGGCTCAAGAGTTTCTGGTGCATTGAGAGTACATCACTAATGTGTGATTCCAGACTAGAGGTGGGAATCAGAATACCATCAGAATTATAAAATGTTAGAATTTCTCTCCGAGCAAAGCTGGCAAATGCCTTTAAGGTAACACTGGATACTCAAATTGTCCACGGTGCTAAAAGCACCTTCCGTTTGTCTTTCCCTTATAAGCACTACGATGGTCTAAGTCTGTGAAATTGTGTGTTGTTTCTAGTGGGTGAAGTGTGTGACTGAGTGAGTATGAGTGTTTGTGAAGACAACAAGATGATCGTCCCACACTTGGCCACAAGCCCCATGCGATCTGCCAA
>NC_135212.1:17956688-17971688 GCF_052324685.1 Brachyhypopomus gauderio
ACCAAGTCAATACTTACTAATTAGAATAACTATATATTTACCATGTACATATACTGATAACACACTATTTATAATTCCTTAGATCATTTCAGGCCAGGTCACCGGCCATTGGTTGAAACTAATCAATGTATTTGTCTATAATGAGGACTCAGGAGTCATGACCTCTGATCCCTGATAACACCAGTATCTTCTCATTAGGTCATTCAGAGGACACTGCACCTTTTTCCCTGACCTATGATTTACTTTCAAATATAACTAAAATAGCTGGCTGCACGTAAGAACAACTATTCTATTCTTTGAGTATTACAGAAGTAAATTTCAAACCAACCAGTCTTCTGAAGAACCAGTCAGTATAGCCCTCTGCTATGTCTTGCACCACCCTGAATCACCAAACACCTACACGCATTCTGTTCATAGACTTCAGTTCCCCCTTTAGCTCCATCAACCCACTCAAGCTCTTTACCACACTCCTGGACATGAGCACTGACACACCCATATGCCCCTGGATTTGATGTTTCTTGCAGAACACTGAAACACAATGTACCAAAAATACATCCTGCCGGCCTTGGTCGTGCGGATAATAAATAATAATAATAATAATAATTTAAAAAACGAATAACCATATTGTTATGGTTACTAGTCCTGGCATAAGAGGTTGCAACATAAATTAACAAAACCACACAAAACAAGAGGTGGAATTGTAATTTGTAGTGGGAGAAATACTGGCGTGAGGAAACAGTAGTTCACAATTAACATCTGTCACGTCGGAGAGAGCTCGCACCGAAAGGACAAATAAAAATAACAAACAAAACTACTAATTGGCCCTGCAAAAGTAACTTCGCTAAGTGGTAAAACAAACATACTGAAATCTGACTGCCTATTTCAAAACAAGAGCAAAGAAAGAAAGAAAACACACAAAAGTCCCTCAAACAAAAGGACCTCAACATTAGAGTGATCATGTGATCAAAGACATAAACAAAACTGCACTCACGCAAATAACAAATCTGACGTGACCATCTATGCAGAGCTGCTGTGAACTGTAATGCGCACAGCAAGTCTTTACGCCAGGCCACCACACACCTCATGGCATCACACACAGCAGGAAGCTCAGTGGAGCAGTCACTCCTTAAAAAGAGCACGGACCAAACGTTGGCCAATCACAGGATGACACGATTGCATCAGGACACAACCTACATGTTGCGGGAAGAAGTTGGAGGAACCGGGGGGTGAGGGTCGTGGAGGTATGTCTTTATTATCCATCTCAAAGAGTCCAACACAAACAAAAGAGCACATTGGCATGGTAACTACTCCTAATGTGCAAAGCTCGTAATATACAGTCAATCTCTTAACGCTGGGAGGGTATTGAGGGCTCTCCATCAGTGCAGCGAATCCTCTTACGACAGCTCAAATAGAACAATGCACATCACTGAAGGCTGGAGCCTGTGGGCTAATATGTGTGTCAATAGACAATGGGTGTGTCTGCGTGTCCTGTGGTGGGTGTGGGTGTGGTTGTGGGTGTGTCTGAATGTCGGGGTGTGGTTGTGGGTGTGTCTGCGTGTCCTGTGGGGGGTGTGGGTGTGGTTGTGGGTGTGTCTGAATGTCCGGGTGTGGGCATCTCCTCTGTCCTCTGTGCATCAGGGCCATATTACAGTTGGGTTCAGTTGGATGCAAAATCTTTATAATGTTCTTGCAATGTGCAGCTGTAGATAGTGGTAGTGTTCCCTTTGGCCTTTCTTCTAGCTGTGTTTTGACCTTTCCTGTTACTGTGTTATGGGGTGTAGAGCACAGTGTGTGTACAAGTTTTATGGAGTAGTCTGTCAGCAAAGAAGAAGCCTCTTAAAATTAGCCTTGCTCATTGGGTTATTATCTATAAGACCATATAATTTATAATTATAATAATAATAATAATTATTATTATTATTATTATGCCTCATAGATTAATTCAGATGTGAACTCAGTCAAACATGTTTAATGAAATAGCAAATGCAGGTGCTACATAAACAGTGTAAAGAGTTGGAGTTGTGTGTGGCATAAAGATGTTTGGATACTTGCAGGACTGACAGCTCGGTCAAAAGCCAAGGAGTGTCCACTCCATTTGTGACTCATCTCTTCTGATAATCGATAGTCCTACCAAAGCACTCAGCACCTTCCATTTTCTTTCAGATGCTTCATCATGACTTATCATAAGTGAGAACAGGAAGGCTGAACCCCCTCCCAACCCCACACAGTCCAAATAACATCACATATTTCGTTTTAATTATCCACCCACATATGAATGAGAGTTTATGCAACAAAAGGCAACCCTGCAACACACGTAGCGTTATTCCATCTGAAGAGCATGAACCTTAGAATCTCGTTAACCTCTTCCAGGCACGTATGCTGCAAAAATACTGTTCATCAAACATTCGCAAGCAAAGGGCCCAAACAAGCCATTACGTGAAACCTCACCCAAAGTGTCCCAATCAGGCCGTGGCTCAGTTGGGCGGCGGAGTCGTTGATTACTAACTTAACCTCTCACCGGCTTAGGGAACACATGCAATGGATCCTGGCCCCAGACAGATAATTTATGCTAATTACCAGCAGCTTCTTTTTGGGGTAATTATTCGTGCTCCTGTGGAGAGAAGTGCCAGTCTATGTGAATGCGCGTGACATAAGTGCTGTGATTAGCTCCATGCTGCCTGGGTGACCTATTGAGCAAGAACGTGGGTTCAGAGACTGATTTCTTTGGGTCAATGTCACCCCTGGGATTATTGACCTCTGGGCCCAGCAGGGCAAGTCAATTAAAGCACTGATAAAAAATAAAATAAAAATTTGACTCAAGTTGTGTCAGCAGCGGGAGACGGTGTTCAAAGCAATAGACTGGGCTGTAATGTGGTGAAATAGCCACACCTGTTCGGGGGCAAAAGCAATGTAAGAGATGTAAATCACACCTTTGGAAAGATTTGGAAACAATGGCCATTTGATAATATAAATTTTCATTACTTGGTAAAGAACCTCTGGAAAGCTCTTTGTTCTGCTAACACATAACATGTATCTTCAGATCATTGTAAAAACAAAAAAAATGAAGATGTTTCAAGACTTTAAATTTGTTTCCAGACTTAAAATATGTGATAAAGAAAAGTTTCCATGGAGGTTTGTGGGAAACAGGAATCAAGTTTGATATGTTTTGGATGACATTAGATTAGGTCTATGGATTAGGTTAGATAAGATTAGATTAGATTAGGAGGCATTGCGTGTGAGGTGAGAACATGGTTCTTCAAGAGCGTGTGAAGGTTAGATCTCAGGCTCTTGCCATTGAGTTTTTCATCCCAAGCACATGTGTGTTTGCCTCATTCACTCTGTGCTAGTTCTGCTGCTCTTATTGCTTTTTGTTTTCTTCTCTTTATTTGCATTTCCTTGTGGGAGGAGGGAGCATTCACTCTGCATCATTCATAATTAGTTACATTTAAACGCTGCATGTGTGTGACAGATTTTCACATTTCAGAGAACCTGTAAGAGCTCGCAGGTCTCGGAGGCAAGTAGCATCAGGCAGTGTCAATGCAAATAACTGGACTGAGGCATCTGTGGGGATTAAATAGGTGAAGGGGAAAGAAAGAGAGACAGGTGTGTGCAGTGATCAATAAATGGTGATTGGGGGGGGGTGTAGAAAGTCGCTGTAAGTGGTGTGTGGGGATGAATAGGTACCAGCCAGGACATGGCAATGTATTGAGTTATCTCTCAACCTATTCATTTATATCAAAAAGGTTTATGTATGAATAAAATTGTCTACAAACAAGAAATTGGAGACCTCCAAAACTATTTACTGAGGTTATCTGCTCATTTGTGTATTTAGTCATCCACACTGTAGTTAAGTCCTCCCCACTGTTGTTAAGTCCTCCCCACTATAGTTAAGTCCTCCCCACTGTAGTTAAGTCCTCCCCACTATAGTTAATTCCACCCACTGTAGTTAAGTCTTCCCCACAGTAGTTAAGTCCTCCCCACTGTAGTTAAGTCTTCCCCAATGTAGTTATGTCCTCCCCACTATAGTTATGTCCTCCCCACTATAGTTAAGTCCACTCCACTATAGTTAAGTCCTCCCACTGTAGTTAAGTCCTCCCCACTATAGTTAAGTCTTCCCTACTGTAGTTAAGTCATCCCCCCTAGGTAATCGGTTCCACACACTCGGATGCATCTAGCTAAATATGTCACAGATTAATGATGATTAGGTAACATAGATATTAGGAGTGGAAGTAACGAATTACATTTACTCACGTTACTGTAACTGAGTACTTTTTATGAGTAATTTGTAATTTTCTGAGTAGTTTTTGAAATGTGTAATTTTTACTTTTACTTGAGGAAATTGTAAAGTAATTTTACATCGCTACATTTGAACCCCCTCACATTACTGAGTAAAAAATTATTGATGGTGAAAAATAAAATTCGGGCAGAATTTTAAACATCTGAGTCCTGGAACTGAAAGTCAATTGCGTTGTCAGGGCTGGCTCGGCTGCCGCTCCTCCTAACAACACTAGAGGCACCCGAGTCAGTCCTAGACTCTCCAGGCGCAATCAGTGATCCGTTTTAGCTGTTTCTATGGCTTCTTATGGAAGCTTAGCGAAACGCATCAATGCTGCATCGCATCAACGCATCAATCGTTTTGGCTCGCCTTCACGTCCTCAGCCCTTTCTCTGTGATCTCTGGTTGCATCTCTTGTGTTTAGGTGTCTCGTCACCTTATGCTCTCTCTCGCTCTTTCTTATCTCTCTTGCTTTTCTACTACTCATTCGAGTAACTATCTCCTGTGCTGCTTACTAGCCCACCTCCCTGCTTTATCTCTTCCTATCCATTCTTCGTTTATTTTGGGAAGGGTTTTTGTTTCGTTCTGCCTGCTGCCAGTTACTTCCCCTGACGTCCTAAGTTTTGTTTCCTCGCATTGAGTTTTCTCCACGTGTTTTCTGTTGCATTTTTCTCCCATGTGTTTGCGGTTGAGTTTATTTTCTATGCATTGAGTTTATTCTGCGTCTCGTGTGATTGGTTTTGCTGCTTGTGTGTGTGTATGTGTGTGTCTGTGTGTGTGTGTGGACGCATGCACACATTTTGTGTGTTTTGTCGCCACTTGGGTCTACTACTCTCTTGGTTTTGACACGGTGTGTACTTTATGTTGTCTCATAATCAGGTCGTAATCCTTTTTTTCCAAAATGATGAGATTGTTCTATCTTTAAATCCTCTACAGTGGGGAAAATAAGTATTTAGTCAGTCACCAATTGTGCAAGTTCTCCCACTTAAAAAGATGAGAGAGGCCTGTAATTGACATCATAGGTAGACCTCAACTATGAGAGACAAAATGTGAAAAAAAATTGAGAAAATCATTTTGTCTGACTTTTAAATAATTTATTTGCAAATAATGGTGGAAAATAAGTATTTGGTCACCTACAAACAAGCAAGATTTCTGGCTGTCACAGACCTGTAACTTCTTTTTTAAGAGGCTCCTCTTTCCCCCACTCATTACCTGTATTAATGGCACCGGTTTGAAGTCGTTAACAGTATAAAAGATACCTGCCCACAACCTCAAACAGTCACACTCCAAACTCCACTATGGTGAAGACAAACGAGCTGTCGGAGAAAACCAGAAACCGATTTGTAGACCTGCACCAGACTGGGAAGACTGAATCTGCAATAGGCAAGCAGCTTGGTGTGAAGAAATCTACTGTGGGAGCAATAATCAGAAAATGGACGACCTACAAGACCACTACTAATCTCCCTCGATCTGGGGCTCCACGCAAGGTCTCAGCCCGTGGGGTCAAAATGATCACAAGAACGGTGAGGAAAAATCCCAGAACCACAAGGGGGGATCTAGTGAATGACCTGCAGAAAGCTGGGACCAACGTTACAAAGGCTACCATCAGCAACACACTACGACGCCAGGGAATCAGATCTTGCAGTGCCAGACGTGTCCCCCTGCTTAAGACAGTCCATATCCAGGCACGTCTGAAGTTTGCTAGAGAGCATTTGGATGTTCCAGAAGAGTATTGGGAGAATGTCATATGGTCAGATGAAACCAAAGTAGAACTATTTGGTAAAAACACAACTCGTCGTGTTTGGAGGACAGTGAATGCTGAGTTGCATCCAAAGAACACCATACCAACTGTGAAGCATGGGGGTGGCAACATCATGCTTTGGGGCTGTTTCTCTGCAAAGGGACCAGGACGACTGGTCCGTGTACATGAAAGGATGAATGGGGCCATGTATTGTGAGATTTTGGGTGCAAACCTCCTTCCATCAGCAAGGGCAATGAAGATGAAAACGTGGCTGGGTCTTTCAGCATGACAATGATCCCAAGCACACTGCCAGGGCAACAAAGGAGTGGCTTCGTAAGAAACATTTCAAAGTCCTGGAGTGGCCTAGCCAGTCTCCCGATCTCAACCCATCGAAAACCTTTGGAGGGAGTTAAAAGTCCGTGTTGCCCGCCAACAGCCCCAAAACATCACTGCTCTAGAGGAGATCTGCATGGAGGAATGGGCCAACATACCAGTAACAGTGTGTGCCAACCTTGTGAAGACTTACAGAAAACATTTGACCTCTGTCATTGCCAACAGAGGATATACAACAAAGTATTGAGATGAACTTTTGTTATTGACCAAATACTTATTTTCCACCATTATTTGCAAATAAATTATTTAAAAGTCAGACAAAATGATTTTCTCAAATTTTTTTCACATTTTGTCTCTCATAGTTGAGGTCTACCTATGATGTCAATTACCGGCCTCTCTCATCTTTTTAAGTGGGAGAACTTGCACAATTGGTGACTGACTAAATACTTATTTCCCCCACTGTATCTATCAGGATCTGTGGGATCCTGTGGACATTTTATTGTGAAAAGTGGAATCTTGTGGGCACTGCATTTTGAATAGTTTGAATATCCTGTGAACACTTTTAAATTGTGGGATCCAATGAGCATTTATTTTATTTTTGAGGTGAGATCCTGTAGGCATTTTATATTGTTTTATTGTGAGTAGTGGAATCCTGTTGCATTTTAGTTTGTTTCGTGGTATCCTGTGGGCATTTTGTTTTTTGAATAATTTGTCATTTAAATTTCTTTATTCTTATCATAGTGTTGTCCATTGAACAATAGGACTGAGAATTGTTTGCACTTCATGGTACAGGTTGTGATTGTCCATGTGCTGTGAGGAAGTATGTTCCTGAGCCCAGCTGATCTTTTGCAAGTATGGATGTGCACTTAAATACGCTTTGAAATCGATTAAAACAACTTGTGCTGAATTTGATTCATGACTCATCCCTTTTTGCATTAAATAACTGAAAGTAACTAAGTAACTTTTACTCAAATGACATTTTAAATGAAGTAATTTTGTACTTTTACTCGAGTAAATTTTGAGATGGTTAATTTTACTTTTACTCTGTGTAGAATTTAGGCAAATATACTTTTACACAATTACAATTTTTCCACGTCTGATAGATATACATTCACACCCTCTGCATCGCATACTCTCTCTCTTTCTTTCTTTTTTTTTGCAATCTGTCTGTCTCTCTCTCTTTCTCTCTTTCTCTCTCTCTCTCTCTTTCTCTCTCTCTCTTTCACACACAAACACACACACACACACACACACACACACACACACACACACACACACACACACACACACACACACACACACACACACACACATTTCCACATAAATCATTCATTTTCCGAAGTACACAGACAGTTCAGGCAGTTCAGAGAGATATTAGCTGGGAGTCTGCAGAGACAGCACTTTCCTCTCCCAATAACCCTCCACCAAAGATGCCAGAACACACAACTGGGCGGGCACAAAGAAAAAGACAGAAACTGCACATCAAATGGCTGGAATGTTCCGTTAAAGCCTTGTGCAAATCACTTTTCCAAACTTGAAACCCTAGCCTAATTTCTACCCTTAGCCTGAAAAATAAACTGTTAAGTGTGTTCCTTTGTAATATATGTGTCCTTGTAATTCTGATTTGGATAATTGACCAATTGAACCAAATTATGAGTTGTGGGTCGTCTTTGACACCTGCGTGTCTGCTGTAGGGGAGGAGACTGAAGTGTGTTGTTCGTTTCATGGTCAGAGATTCACATTCTGTAGTGCTGTTGCATGTGTGCGAGTCAATTTCATGATTTAGTAGAATTATTAGAAAACATCAGTGTTGTTGGCGGGGGTGTGGGAGGGTTATGTTATTGTATGGCGCAGCGCCAGGTCAAAACACACTGCTGATGGGTTGCAATTTGTCTTGGCTAGAGAACACGCAACAGCAGTCCTGTCTGAAGTATATCTTAACTTCCAGTTTTCCTACCAAATCAACGTTTGGTTAATGATAAACATTAGTAATTTAGTGATACTGCATTTAGTATTTACTAATACATAATACTGTGTCAAATGAGGGAATGAATAACTTTATTTATGTTACTTTATTGTAAACAGCTAAGATGCATTAACCTTAATAGCAACCTGTTTACTAGATTTATGATGCAGCCAGGACTGCTAACAGCTAACAGTAGCAAAACAGAGCAGCAAATCCCCCAAAGAGAGATGAGGTACTAGACGCAACAGCACAGGATGCTGGTCACCGCCATGAATTAGGTAGAGCTTTACGCATACGTCTCTATATGCTGTGAGCGGTTTAAATCATAACAACAGTAGTCACGGCAACAAACCAAGTGATGAATTATGAGTGGGATTTTCAGCGCCTCTTATGGAAGATGAGCATCGCAACTTCATAAAAAAAATCAGAGGATGCCAATTGGCTGCCTGGAACAGTCTTATGTTCAGACTCAAAGTAGTGTTTGCTATGAGATAATGCATGAGTGTTTATACCCCCGTGGTTTCAGGGTTGTAAACTGGAAATCTAATGGGTCGTAACAGTTAATGCAGATTAGAAGGTCTGCTTTGATACTGGGCCAGTCACATGTGCCTGTTATAGCATGTGTAATAATCAATTTCCTAAACCATAATTTATGGAAATATAAAAACTTTCATTCCTTTGCTATGGTGGATTTGTGTGTGTGTGTGTGTGTGTGTGTGTGAGAGAGAGAGAGAGAGAGAGAGAGAGAGAGAGAGAGAGAAGAGAGTGCTCAGCTCATGTTGGTTTCTTCTGTTGTAAATCTATGTAGTCCTCCTTTCTGCCAGTATTGATCTCTTTGGCTCCTCCCCCTGGGCTAAACGTCAGGTTATTTTTGACATGCTTACTCAATGCCAACAGCACGCTGTCCTTTAGGGGCTGATTCGACTGAACATAAGTGCTTTGGAGGAAAGGCATTCAGAGATGCACACAGAAATATCAATATCATATGAGCAAATTTAAGAATATACAGAAATGTCAACAGTGTAGGACAGCTGACCTTTTGGGGCTGGGTTCCATTGTTATTTTAACGTGGCCAAGAAATGCTACTGAAAAATAATGGTAATTATTCATTGCGTGTTTGGTACAATGTGACACCTGACCCAGCTGGAACGCTACATGGATATGCAATGTAGCATCATCCTGGCTACACAGGAAGACTAACTTAGTGTGAAACTGAAGAAGAAATGGCTCTTGATGAAGAATCTGCTCAGCTCTCCATGGCATTGTCATGGAGCAGATTTCATTTTGTTTTTGCTGAGAGCCACGTTTTTATTATGGAATACCAGAAATACTTTCATATTCAGCTTCATCATTATCCCATGGTACTTTTCTACACTAACCTAAAGCAAAAAGAGATATAGCATACACACACACAGCTACACACACACACACACACACACACACACACACATACACGGAGAGAGAGGGAGGGTGAGAGAGACATACAGTGCCCTGCTGAATGTGTGAAGAGCTGGTTGGATGACAGCATTGGGAGGATGGTTTGGAGTTAATAGACTTATCAGGAGCCTCCCATGTGGGGACAGCAGAGGTGTAATTGCACCAGAGAGGCCTTCCTCCTGACCCGTAATAAAGAAATATCAGGCGTCTACATCGCCCTGAACTGCTCACAGCTAGCTTTGATTTAATGGAGGCCCGCCATCTCTCATACACTCAAAAGCCTCTGCCGCTCTCTTTCTCTATCACTCTCTCAAGCAAGCACACATACACATGAGCACGTGCACACACACATACGCACGCACACACACACACACACACACACACACACACACACACACACACACACACACACACACACACACACACACACACACACACACATTTAGCTCCCGGTATATTAGAATCCACATAATTAGACTAAGTGCAGTATAGCCGCCAACACACTGAACTAGGAAATGACTGCTGCAGCAAACAGGACTGTCTCTCATCATCCACAGAGCTGAGGAGAACAGCGCAGAGCTCAGAGGGGCTGATGGCTCATCACCGGGGCATCTCCAGCCCTCCAGGGGGCGCTAACTCCAGACTCCACCAACCTTCAGCAGACTTAAATGAACTGAAGCAGAAACTGAAAGAAACTACTATTCAAATGTTCGTATGTCCCTTTTGGGGCAAACATGCAGATTCCTGTATTACTGAAAACACCAAACATTTGTAACAAAATCTAAAGGCAGTAACACTGAACATTCACACTGTGGTAGAACTGGCAATAACCCTCATGGAAAACTATATTGGATTGATGTGATTGTATGTGATTGAAATGAATCACAGTGCCAGTGCAGACATCGTGACAGCTGCAAATGTTAGTGAAAAATAAATATAATTTAAAAGCAGTTCAAGAGTCATTTGCATTGTGATTATATTTACTGCGCCAGCGCTTACAGTAAACGTGATTGGATAATTGCACCGATTCATACGTTATAAACATTAGAAATGCTTAAGTTTGGGGCTTGTGCCTGGATTCATGCTCATATTTTATGACGTTTGTCCATATGACGTATGAGATCTAGCATGTCTCAGGCTAATTTGGACAGGTTTGGGTACATGTGAACTTGCTCTAAAATGGTCTCGTATGTGGGGTTGGTGTTTTCCTGATGCAGGCTGCTTTGTGCTGATGAGTGTTACCACACTTGGCTGAAAGCTCTCTGTTCCTGCCCCGTGCTTATGTCACCTTTCCTCTCACATGTTCTTGCAGGTCAGTGCTCGTTGGTTCAGGACACAGGCCTCCACTAGAGGGCGCTTTGTAGTCTGCCGCCTGCACAAGCATAGAGATTATGAAGTCAAAGTGGAATTTATACAGACCAGGCAGGCAGGCTTGGTGGGGTGGTATAAAACTAGGCTAAATCTCTCAGAGGGAGTTGGATTATGGCTACTTCATAAGGCTCATAACAAATGTTTAATGCAAATTAAGTGCTGTGTGAGTAAATATTAGTGTAAATAGTAGACAGAAGACAGAAGCAAAAACACAGCAACAGTATTCAGCAACCATTTGTCTCTCTCACTCTCTCTTTCTCTCTCTCTCGTTCTGACACAAGCACACACATACACACTAAGACACACACACACATGCAAACACATACACACAAGCACACTTACGAGCTTACAATAAGACATGCTGCTGGTGACTGATAGCTGGTAAAGGCACACTAGTTCATTTTGGAAGCAAAACACACAGGTATGCTCACACTGAGATAAACAAAGGATCCTCCCTACCTATCAAAATCCAGGCAATGGCCTGTCAGCTTTAATAGGTGTAACCTAAAATGACCCCAAATGACACACCTTCTTTCCTATACACCACAGGTGAAGCATCAGTTAAAAATGTGCAGATGCACAGATCAATTAATGGTCCAGATCCCTCCCAGCGCCTCATTCGGAGAACCCCAGCATGCTTAGCGGTAACGCCCAACTCGGGTGCAGCCGGCCAGCACAGCGTTCGTAAGCGTTGCACGACTGGCACGCTTGCACATGCGTCAAAGCTGCCTGCTGCGTCGTCTCCTCTTTCCTCTCTTCTGACTGATCTGCGTCGTTGTTTTCTCCTTCGTAACATGATGCGGGTACTTGTTAGCCCGCTCTCCTTGGGCAGTAAAGAGACAAGGCAATTACCCTGCGGACACAGAGCTGTGAGCTCGGGGCGGGTGGAGGGGCACTAGGTGACATGGCAGCCCAATCCCCTGAGCCCTGAGCTGGGGATTTGCGGGCGATCTCTGGCCTCCCTGATAAAACCTACGTTGCCCTACAGCTCTACAGCCAGGCCTGAGCTCTAGTAATCGCTTTAGGGCTGGCCGGGGGGCGTGTGAAACTGAGACGCAGACTCGCATATGCACACAAACACACAAATTTGAGGAAAGTATATAGTACGTGTTCTTAATGTCCTAACAGGGTTTATAGGAAGAGCATTTAGACCTGGGAAAGATACTTAGAGCAAAACAAGGTTACATTAAATCAACCCATTTGTCTTTTCCTCTTTCCCTCTCTCCCAAGGTTAGGACTGATTCTGAGGCAAAAAGACACCTGCCTACGGCCTTGTGCTTCACGATGCAAACCTGCAGATTTTTTTTCACCTATACTTAGTCAACTCTGTCAACATATTTGCTGTAGCTCCCTAGCTGTTGGCCCAGAAGTGCCCAAAGCCACACACGTCTCCATCATGTTGCCCTTGGTTAAGGGATTCTCCTGTGTCAGACCTCAATACTGATTGATTTGTATCAATTCCCTCCCACTCTTCCCCTGAAATGCTTCTTTTATTTGTCTGCCTCTATTTTCTGCCGGGACTCCAGAGACCCCCAAACACCACCATTTATTATCAGTCATAATTCAGCCTGCTGCTGAAATGTGCTGGATGAGACAAATGAGGGAATACACAAACAAGAACAGAAGATGACGAAGTTCATTTATGTAGCCCTTGTTCAAAGTCCCATTGTTCAAGGTCAAACTGAGGAACAAATGAATACTTCAGACAGACAAGCAATCAGATGCCTGAGCGTGCAATTAGGAAGTAATTTGGATACTGCATTGATGCCTGATTAGGTAAAATATATGTTTGTTATATGCTTAGTGCGCACACAGTCAGGGGAATTGGTTTGAGTGGAAAAGGAACATGCGTCTTGATATCAACATCTTGCCACTCCTTTTCTCTCATGGGCAGAAAAGTTAAACACAATAAAAATCATTGTAAAAAACATGAAAGTAATGTTCTCTTGCTATGTTATACTGATAGGAAACCCTGCCATCCTTAAGGCCAGCTGCATGAGTCTTCAGAATAAGATTTACAGCCCACAGTATGAAATTGCCCAAAACATATTTACATGCAAAGATTGGCGGTTCCCTTGATTTTGAAGCTACACTCTCTTACAGCATTCAAACACATTTGAATGCATTATTCTACCTTTGATCTCTTAAACTTTGCTGTCAGTGAGTTTCAGGAGCCTGGACAGCACACCCAGCAGAGAGAGAAAACAAGCAGACCAAAGATTAATCACCAGGGTCCTAGGATAGACATTTACCTTCATCCAGAGAAAAAAAATTGAATATTTTGTTCTCTTCAAAACAACACAAACATAAGATATGCAGTGTGCATGAGACAGTCAAGTGAGAGAAAAAAATTATTTAATATTAAAGTACGCTTCGTATTTATTTGTATGTTTTCCAGTTACCCTCAGTATATGAGCTAGCATACCTATTATAAAAAATTAACTTGTACTGTGTGAAGAACTGTTTAATCCAAAAGGTTGAAATGTGTCATGTGCACTAGTTTGGGACCATTCCACCTTTAAACGAGTCCACTGATGGGAAATTTGAGGCTTCGGCACGAGGAGGAGATTCTGGCTGATAATGGAGCGATGTGGTGTATCGTGACACATATGACTCTCAATAGAGGAAAAGAAATAAAGAAATACGCATACACCATACACCACACCATACGCATTTGCATATTCCATACAGAGTAGACAAACACTCTACATATTCATGCCAACTTGACTTTGCCGTCGCTCCCTCCTCTGTCATCGTAGTTCTTGCACCTATAAGAATGTTCATTGTTCATTTCATTCTAGATTTTGTGCCCTGATGTTCGGAACAAACAACCATCGTACATGTACCGCTCACACGTCCTTTATGGTCCCTTTTCTACTTTTCTACTGTTAAAGACAAATACTTTTTTCCACCTCTGCTTTTCTTTCATGTGTTTTAGTTCAACCATATTAATAAGGTAATAATGCCAGTCTTACTGGAGCAAAATCTTACATTCTAAATCTCATTTGACATTTCTGTCACCTACGTAAAATCTTCCAGTGAATGTTGTAATGTAAAAAGTGGATGGGTTTGTTGTGAAAAGGGGAGAAGGGGAATATATCCCTTAATCTCCGCACGTGCACAGAGCATATCTCTCTGATGTGATGGGTCCCTGAAATGATGGAAGGCCTGATTCTTTGTGCTCAAGAACATGCTGTCACTCCTGTCGTTTTTACAACCCTCAAAGTCTTTTCACCTGTAGACCAGTCTTTGGTTATGCCCACACTAGTATGTATCTGAAAGGTAAATCAGTAAAATTATTATGTCAGAGTTGTCACAAGAGGAAACTGCTAAACATGAGTGATGATGGCACCCAAATTTTAATTATTATTTAACTTATCCATTTTGCATTATACAACACTGTTTAGAAACATAAACCTGAGACATCACAGATGGGTTTGAGGTAACACAGATGGGTTTATTAATAGTATGCAAAACAGTCTGCATACATTTTACATTTTACAATGTACTGAATATTGTAATGAGGCTATATAAAATCTAAATAATATCCACACAGACTTGTGGACAGACTTGTGGACAGAATATTACTCTGAATCTTACCTAATTACCTTATATGTCAATATATCTCATGTTCTCTCAGTGTTATCTTGACCACTTTGATTTGAGAAATTTCAGAAACTGCGAACACTGAATGAAACATTGTATGAATGTGTATAACTGCTATATAAATGTACACATTTCCCATGTAGCACATCAATGTAGCACAATGAATCATAGAACCTGACACAACAAAGACTTACATGCCAGTTTCTTAACACAGTGGCTATCCAAACAGCACAACTACAAAACCCACACTCAGTGTCAGCATTTGTAGTCA